>NC_079514.1:27772236-27811010 GCF_000801105.2 Raphanus sativus | reverse complement strand
TTTTTTTCTGATTTTGATTCTGGGTTGCAGCTGCTAATACTTCAAGTGAGCTTCTTTGTTTCGTTTGATCGATTTTGATTTCTATATGAGATAGCGTTATTTTGATTCATAAGATTTCTTCAGATTTAGAAAAAAAAAATCTTCAGATTAACTATGGTAGATGAGAAAGACTAGGAATGTCAAACAGGTCGTCCCGTCCCGTCCCGGACCGCAGCGGGCTCGTCAATTTGCGGTTCATTGCGGTCCAGTCCCGCGCGGGCTGCGGTACTCCAAAGCCTCGGCCCAATCCCGTCCCGCCTAAAGTCCTGGTACTAACGGGCCGGCCCGCGGAATAACTTCAATCTGCATCCAGCTTGGCGACATATCCTGTTAATTTGGAAAAAACATGTTATTAGTTCAGCTTGGCGATGATATACTGATATGTATGTCGTGTCCACTTTAGAATCATTGGTTAATTTGTTATGTCCTGTTATACATGATCAAGAGTGAAGAGTTTAAGACACAATTATTTTTTCTGAATCAAAACATAACTCATAATTTCATTAAAAACCAAATGCTATTGTTTTCTGAATTTATAAAAATAAAACCAAACACCAATTCAAAACTGCTAATACTAAAACAATGTCATTAAAAAACAGCAACTGAAAAAACCAAATGAAAAGAAACAGCAACTCAAATAAACAGCAACTCAAATTACACTTTTGCAACTTCCACTTCATCACCAACAGCTGATTCAACTGATGGGGGTTTATCTTCTTCACCAAATACTTCTTCTTCTGCAAGTATTAATATTGAAGTTAGTAAAAGCCATTTTGATTCATAAAACAAATAAAATGCTTGATAATCTAGATAAATTACCATTTTGATATGATTCATATCCCCTGATCCAATTTCTAGTGCATATTAGAGCCTGCACATTTTTTGGGAGTAGACGGCTCCTGTATTTGTTGAGCACTCTTGATCCAATACTGAAAGAAGACTCAGAAGCAACTGTTGTGATTGGAATACTTAATAGATCACAAGCCATACCAGCCAAATCACCATAGCGATGAGCATTATCTTTCCAGAAGTCAAGAATATTCAAGCTCTTAAAATTGGAAACTTCCAAAGGTGGTTCATCAAGATATGCTTCTAGATGTGTCTTCACACTCGCGACTTTGCGAAATGCAAAAAAATCCTATAGAAGTTTTTTAAAAAATATCTAAGACCTGCAGTTATGAAAAATAATAAACATACTAGTTAAGAAAAGTAAAGGAACACTCACAGTGTAGTTCTCAAACATTTCTGTGGACACTGGCTCACATGTTTTGGGTGGAACCGTCTCACGTGGCTCCGTAGAAGGGGAGTTAAACTTGGATTTTTTGTCATAAGAGTCAAAGAGAATGCTGAGTCTCTCACGCAAGTTCTTCACCTTAACATCTCTTGTACTCATGTCAAGCTTCCCTAAACAATGCTCAACAATTGATAGCTTAAATCGCGGATCAAAGACTGCTGCCATTGCAAAAAGACCACTGACATCATCCCAATATTTGTCAAACTTCTCCTTCATTGGTGGCACCATGAATCTGACAACCTCATCATTGCTTTCCTCATTATTCCGGAGCCAATCATGGATCATCCAGACTTGATAGAAATACAAATTAGATGTCGGGTAATTAGTGCCAGACATCATCTTTGTGATCACAGCAAACGGCCCCAAAAAAGTGCAGATATTACTTGCTCTTGTCCATTCTTCAGCTGTGGGCGCCATTGTAAAACCTCGCTTGTCAAATGACTCAAACTTCTCAAATGCCTTACGGTAATTTACTGCAATTTGCAGCATATAGTAAGTCGAGTTCCATCTGTTCGAGACATCCAATATCAGCCCCCGAGTTTCTTTTACATTCGCAGCAACCACTGCTTTTCCGAACAACACCTCCCGCGATGTAGATGATAACACATACTTCACACTCTCTCTTACTTTGTGCAAAGCGCCTTTAATAACCTTTAACCCATCTTGCACTATAAGGTTAAGTATGTGAGCTGCACATCTTACATGGAAAAATTCTCTTCCACACACCAAGTCATCAGTCAACATTAGTTGGGACTTCACAATATCTTGCATCGAGTCATTACTTGTAGCATTATCCAATGTGACTGAGAAATTTTTTTTTTCAATTCCCCACTCTTTCATCGAGTCAAGACGCTGCATAGCAACATGCATACCAGTGTGTGGTGGCGCAAGAGCACAAAACGTGATGATCTTGCTGTTCAACTTCCAGTTCCGATCAATGTAATGTGCTGTCGCACACATGTACCCTTCACGTTTTACTGAGGTCCACAAGTCAGATGTCAATGATACTCGACCAGGAAGTGTAGCTAAATCTCTCCTCAATGCGTCTCTCTCGCTTTCATATAGTCGATAGACATCTAATCTAGCCGTGTTTCGACAAATCGTCTGGACATCAGGATTCAAATACGTCCAAGTTTCTCGCACTTTCTCATACTCTACGTACGAGTATGGTAGATCATGCTGGACTATGGTCTTAGCTATCATCTGCCAAAAGACGGTATGATCATACTTGCCAGAGTGTAACTTCCCCTCGAAATTGATCTTCTGCTGATTTCTATTTTTCCTTTGATACACCTTACATCTAAAACGATACCTTCTCAGCCCACTGGTTCCATGCGAGTGGGAATGCCAAGCATACTCATTCCTGCAATGATTGCATACAACTTTCATCGTCCCATTCGGTTTGTGGACCACCGTGAAATCAGGCCACACATCTGATCTTTGCCTATTGTCCATTTCGATTTCTTCTTCATTCAACTCCTCTTCTTCATCCAACTCCTCTTCCTCCAATGAGTCATCAAAGTCTGGTATCTCCTCGACCTTCTTCTTCTACGACCGAGAAGACGATGCCTTCTTCTTTTGCGGAGTGGTAGCCTTGGCCTTGCCCTTTTGCGACTGAGTCAATGGCTTCCTTCTCCCTCCCCGAATCACTGATTTCACAGGTACAGGCTTCTTCTTTCTACACGCCTGTGAGGACGAGCCTATGCCACCATCTATTGTGGACTGCAACATGGGTTTCCCCGTGGCTGTTCCAAAACTGCTCTTTCTGCGAGGATTGCTGGTTTGGGATGGTGGAGTGATTTCAACATCAGAGTCATCACTTTCATCAGCAAGGCTGATGAGCTTTCTTTTTCTTGCACCACCTTCAATCCTGTGTTCCACGTTCTCTTCAGCCTCTTCAGCCGCAGCAAGAGCAGCTAAGGTAGCTTCACTCACAATGTCCAGTGTTTGTGGTGGAGAATACTCGGTATGCATCGTCAACTGCTCTTCAGAATCGCTACTTGATCCCATGGTCTCGGTCTCTCTGAAGTTTTGTGTTAGGTTTTTTTTTTGAGGTGAAGTCGTGTGAACGTGGGACTATTAGCCTATTAGGGTTTTTAATATTTTGGAAATTTTTAAATTAATTATAATATAATTAAAACTTAGCCTATTAGGGTTTTTTAAATTTTGATAACATTTTATTTATTTTGACAAACAAATGCAGTGATCACGGCAAACCTATGCAAACCTATGCAAGCACCAAAACTAATCGTTTTCTATCAAGAGTGTGTTCTACCTATCTATGCTCAACAAGACACTGATCCTATCACCTAAGCAAACCCAACAAATGCAGTGATCACACGTACACGTTTTAGAGACTAAGAGCTTACTACCCTGAGGTCCTTAAAGCGGCTATACTGGAGCAGCTGCTGTATGTACTTGTCTTCTCCTTCCTTGTTCACTCCATCAGCTCGACAAATAAAACACAGTAGGAGGCAGCTGGTAATCACTGGACAAGCAGGGGTGCGCTCAAAACATACATCAAGTCAGCTTCATAACATGCTTATATCGTTTTGAGCCTACCCCTGCTTTCACAGTGATTACCATCTGCTTCCTTCTCCACCTACATTAAGAAAAGGCGTTAGGCATATAAGAGATTTGCTATTAAATTTTTTAAAATTCAAGCATATATTAAACTTATAAAAGAAGAGTTTCATACTTTTCAATCAAGAGGAGCAGAAGATGAACCAGTCTCCTTCCTTGTTCACCATCACTCCATCCCCGGGAGACATATAACAAAGAAAAAAAAATTAATATCAGATATATTCAATGTAAGTTTAACAAAAGACATTCGCAAAGCAGCTTACAATATCTGGTGGATGTATGTGTTCTCCTTCCTTGTTCACCTACAAAACAAATGACATCAAATAAGCATCAACCAATTATATCCCTCAAGAAGCTTAAAGTTTCAGATTGGTAACACCTTTCAATCTTTGCAGCTCGGTGTAACGGTTTTAATTTATTCTTCACTAAACAAGGAGGCAGGTGGTGGTGGGGGATCAAGCTGGTGTACGACCAAAACATACATCAAGTGAACACCTTCTATATCGTTTTGAGCCTACAGCAGCTTTAACCGCCACCACCATCTGCCTACTTGTTTACAATCATATATTCTTTTCACCTACAAAAAACAAAACACTAATGATAAGCGATCACAGATACTGAACATAACCAGATACTATAAAACAAAACACTAATGATAATCATATATCAACTAATCAGATACTGAACATAACCAGAGACATCAGACATCACAGCGACAAATACAAAACAAGAACAAAAACAAAAACAGAACACATTAGGACACTGGTCTTTAACTAACCTAATCGACACCATCCGTGTACTCGGTCACCACCTGAAAAGTGCAAACAAGTAAAACTGTTAGACTACAAAAAGAAAAAAAAATATGATCTCAACGCCAAGAACAAGAAACGAGTAACTACATAGATAAAAACGATCTTTCATTACCTGTGACATGCATGGGGTCACTGTCGCAGAAGAAGCCTTCGCCGGAGATGGATCTTGGTTTACGGTGGAAGCGGAGTTCTTTGACAGATACTTCACAAACTTCTTGTTATGGCTCCAAGAAGCTTCACCAGAGGAGATTGAAGGCGAATGGAAGACTGGAAGCATCATCTATGAGGAAACCATGGCCGGACCTCTCTTTCTTGTGGCGCCGAGTAGCGTTCCTCTCTCTCTCTCTCTCTCTCTCTCTCTCTCTCTCTCTCTCTCTCTCTCTCTCTCTCTCTCTCTCCTCTCTCTCTCTCTCTCTCTCTCTCTCTCTCTCTCTCTCTCTCTCTTTTGTTTTTTCAGGTGGCGGAGGAAATGAGAGGAGAAGACTGCGGTCTCTTTAGGTTAACCCGCGGATTCTCTAGGCCCGGCCCGCACAAAGCCCATCCCGCACAGTCCCTAAACCGCCAAGCCCGCAACGTCGCGGGTTATCAATTCTTCGGCCCAAACCCGCCCCGCCTCAGGTCTTTTTGGGCTCGGCCCGCGGTCCACAGGTCCATTTGACATTCCTAAGAAAGACGAGACTTTCACTTTTATATTCTTTTTTTTTAACTCAACAACTACTTTTCATTAACCAAACTTCAGTTTCTTACAGAAAGCTTATCAAACTCTAAACAAGATTTCAACCATAAAGGCACAATAGAATACAACTTGGGGACAAATGACGTAAACGTAGTAGCCTCCCTCGCTATTCTATCTACAGTCTTATTACCACTTCTAGGGTAGTAACCCACTCCAGCCTCTAGATTCCCTGTCAGTAAGGCTTTGATTTCCTGAATAATGGGCAGTAGCTTTGGCCAAGTTTCCTCCTCCCCAATGATCATCTTATATAGCATCAAGGAGTCTGTTTCAATTATAAATCTGCTGTAGCCAAAACCAACCAAAGTCTGAGATGCCCATCGGATTGCTTCTGCTTCTACTTCAATCGCAGACCTTACTGCAGTAATCTTTTTTCCACCCGCCCACAACAGATGACCATTCTGATCCCTCGCCATCCACCCTACTCCACCTACTTCAGAGTCCTTGATCTAGGACCCATCCGTGTTGCATTTTATCCATGATGGGGCCGGCGGGAGCCATTTCTTCACAGGTCCTTCCATCGTTTGCTTTTTCACCACTTCATTTTTCACCTCTGCTCTATTCTTCCATTCTTGTACATCATCCCAGACCTTCATAATTGTTGCAGGAGCATTGAAATCTACCCCCCTGAAGATAAACTCATTTCTGTTCTTCCAAATTCTCCACATCAACCATGATACTAATTCTTCATCTACTTCCTCCCTAGGGTACACTTTTTTATGATTTAAGACCCAATATAAGTTAGCATAGAAAGAATCAGACCATGTACCTGAAGGCGGTATATGTATATGCGCTAGAGCCCACAGTTGACGAGCATAAGTACACTGGAAAAATAAATGATTGACACTCTCCTCCCCCACGCCACAGCGAGCGCATGTCTTGTCCTTGGCTAAGTGGCAGTATGCCATATTCTCTGCCACCGGGAGGGAGTTACTTAGACATCTCCATAGGAAGTGTTTTACCTTTGGGCTAGTGTTGGAGCTCCAGATCTTTTGGTATAGGCCGTCAAAACTCGGTTGCAAAACCATCTGCGCCTCCTGCTCCACTGCTAACACATTCACTTGTACCCAGTAGGCAGATTTAACAGTGAAATGCCCCGATTTTGTGTACTCCCATGCATAAGTATCTTTACTGTTTTTACCTGCTGGGGTGAGCTCGTTAATTCTGCTCCGTACTTCATCGGTGAACAGCCTAGCAAGTTTATCTTGATTCCATTCTCTTCCATTTCCGCATATCAACTCACTGACCCTCATATCCTTTGAAATCCATTCTCTACTGCCATTTGCTTCCCTTTTTGCCGCTGTAATCAGGCTTGCAGGCTCTCTACCAGTCCATCTCTCCCCCAGACTTTTGTATCTGCGCCATTACCAATGATCACCCTCGCGCCCTGTCGAACCAGACTCTGTTCTGCATGTATACTTCTCCAAGCATAAGACGGTCTAGATCCTAATGGGGCAGATAGGGGGTCTGAGTTCCTGAAATATCGGCTTTTGAAGATTTTTGTCATCAGAGACTCCTTATGGGTTAGCATTCTCCACATTTGCTTTCCCAGCATAGCAAGATTAAATGCCTCCAGGTCCTTGAATCCTAATCCGTCACATACCTTTGGTTTGCAAAGAGTATCCCAACTTTTCCAATGCATTCCTATAGAGTCTTGTCTGTTCCTCCACCAAAAGTCCGCCATCAGAGCAATGATTTGTTTACAGATGGTCTTTGAGACGAGGAAACAAGCCATCGTATAAGTGGGGAGCGCCATTGCAACTGCTTTGAGAAATACTTCTTTACGTTCGGGGGAGAGAAACTTCGTTTGCCATCCTTGGACTCTTTTTTCCAAATTATCCTTCAAGTAGCTTAGAATGAAAACATTTGATCCTCCAAATGCCTCTGGCAGACCCAAGTACATCCCTTCTCCACCAAGATTCTCAATCCCTAGTTTCTCCATGATCTCTTTTCTTCTACTTCTTGGAATCTTTTTCCCAAAATAAATGCTGGACTTCTGATAATTAATCCTCTGCCCCGAAGCTACACTATAGTTGTGAAGGATTTGTAGAACATGATTCAGCTCCTCATCTGATCCTTTACAATATAGCATGCTATCATCAGCAAATAATAGGTGGGAGACTGGAGGAGCTCTTCTTGCCACACGAAGACCTGAGATTTTCTTACTTCTTTCTGCCCGCTTCAGCATCTGTACGAGAATCTCTGTGCATATGACAAACATATAGGGAGATAACGGGTCTCCGTGTGGGGTTAATCTTCCCATACGACATTCCATTTATGAGCACCTGATATTGTACTGACGAGATGCAGCTCATTATCAGACCTCTCCATGCATCAGAGAACCCTATGATCTTCATCGCTTTATCTAGGAACGGCCACTCGACTCGTAAGCTTTGGAGATGTCCGTCTTGATGGCAATATACTCAGTGGAGCATTTGTTATCCGAGTTTAATGCGTGAAGAAGCTCGTGTGCTACGAGAATGTTGTCCGATATGAGTCTACCTTCCATAAAAGCTGCTTGTGTCTCCGAGATTATTGACGGTAGAACCTTCTTTAATCTCGATGCCATGAGCTTCGATATTATCTTGTATGCTACA
This sequence comes from Raphanus sativus, assembly GCF_000801105.2. Lineage (NCBI taxonomy): Eukaryota > Viridiplantae > Streptophyta > Magnoliopsida > Brassicales > Brassicaceae > Raphanus > Raphanus sativus. Next base: position 27,802,952 of record NC_079514.1, on the reverse strand, counting down.
TTGCACAGGCTGATGGGGCGGTACTCACTCATTCGCTTGGCATTTAAAGTTTTTGGGATCAAGCAAAAATTGGTGTTGTTGAGCCCTTCCTCCACAATCCCTGAGCTGAAGAACCGCTGCACCATATCAGTTAACTCCACTTCACTTGTTTCCCAAAATTGCTGAAAGAAATGCCCATTCATCCCGCCTGGACCAGGACACTTGTTGGGATTGATATTGAAAACCGCCTTCCTCACTTCTTCTCTTGTGACTGGTTTCATCAGTTGCTCGTTTTGCAAGGAAGACGGCATCGGAGGTATGTCCTTCCACTCCTCTAACTTGACTCCAATATCCTCCGAAGAAAAGAGTGTTCTGAAGTACTGCTCTGCTACCTTTCCCAGATCGCTATCAGCATACCATTCTTTCCCCTCATCATCCAACAAGCTCTTAATTATGTTTTGTGCTCTTCTGTTTTTCGTGACAGCGTGAAATAACTTTGTATTGCGGTCTCCAGCTCGCAACCAGGTCAGTCTACTCTTTAGCAACCAGAACACCTCTTCATTTTGATATTCCTCACTCAATTCTTTCTTGAGGAGGTCCAGTTCCGCCTGTTGGAGCTTCTCTTGTCGGGAAGCTTCATCAATCCGGTAATGTAACTCTTGTATTCTTATCGCCGAGTTGGGTTTTGCCTTCCGTTTCCACACTGAGATTGCCTTTCTGCATTCTGCAATTCTGCCCATTATGGATGCTTGACCATTCCCCTGAAGCTTCCAACTCCGTTCCACTGTTTCAACAAATCCCTCCCTCTGCACACATCTATGATCATACTTGAAAATAGGTCTCGGTCTCGATTGATACCCATCCATAGACGTTAGGATTGGACTATGATCAGAACAGACTCTCTGCAAATAGAAAGTAGTAGAAGAGGGGAAAACATTCATCCATTCTTGATTAGCTAAGGAACGATCCAGTTTACATTGTACTAATCCATTAGCTCTTCTACCCGCCCAAGACAGTGGATCTCCCTTATACATAATATCCCAAAGCCCCCAATTAAGAAGCAATTGTCTGAATTCAAGGCCCTCCTTCTCTAGTCTTTCTGCTCCTCCTTTCTTCTCGGATTGATCCAGCATCTCATTGAAATCGCCAGTTAGCATCCATGCTCCCTTTCTCTCTGCCCCAATCCTTTCAATCCTCTCCCAGACCTCACTTCTCTTGCTCCTTACCGGGTCCCCGTAGACACAAGTCAGAAATAACTTGTGCCCCTGCCACTCCACCTTCATATCGATTATTCTGCTATTTGCTTGCAATACCTCCACATCACATGAATTCTTCCACATTACTGCAAGCCCACCACTCTTCCCACGTGCATCAACTGAAATCAAATCATGGAATCCTAACTTCTCCACCATCAATTCCATGTATTTCCGGTTACTCTTGGTTTCACTAAGGAATAATATCTTAGGGTTATACTGACCATGTATACCCTGTAGATGTCGAACTGTAGGGGCATTCCCCAGCCCCTGACAGTTCCAACTCAGTATCCTCATATCGATCTCAAAGGGTTGGAATTATCCATCAATCCTTCTTTCCTTTTTGATCCACTTGTCAATGCTATCTGTTGGACAGAATGAACTGGGACAGTTGCTGCCACTCGGGCAGAATGTAACGGTGTGACCGCTGCTACTTGAGCAGAATGTGGTACCATAAGGTTCTCCTCTTCTGCTGATGGTCCTCCTAGGCGTAGGAACACTAATGGGGATCGTCCTGATTTCTCATTTGATCCCTTTCTAGCCCTTTTTGGTTTTCTCTCATCACTACTTCCCTGCCTACGCCTCTTTATGCTATGTGAGCCTTCTGCAGTAGGCTCCTCTCTGAGAGATATCATCGGATGACCTCCAAGTCTTTCAAAAACAGAAGGGGGCTTCTGCTTCCTTTACTGGACTGACCATCCTGCTTTGCTCCTCTAAAACCACTGCTAAGTTTCGACCGAGGATCCCCATCAGGATATTTCTGCAGAATACAGTCTCTACTTCCCTCTGCTCCTCTGGTCTTTTCCAAGCTTCCAAGCCTGTTGAAAACTGAGATCGTCTCCATTGTATCCTCTGACTTATCCTTGCCACCGTAATCATCATTCACACTGTTATTAGCGCTTCGGTCAGCTACACTCTTTGGGTTGGCAGTGGATTCCTCAGTACTTCTTGTTTTCTTTGTGATGCCTCTGTCACCTTTCTCTTTCCAGATTAGTTGGGGAGCTGAGAAAACTCTCTTTCATTTTCTTTTGTCTTCTTTGGATAGAGTCTGATTCTTTGCCCTTTCCCCCTTTTTTCCTTCAGAAGACAGACCGCTTCGTATCACTAATCCTTTTGAGGGCTGTCGTTTGAGTACTTCTTTAGCTGTGAGCTCCTTCTCCAGTACTTTCTTCCTTAGGAGGGGTTCTTTGTTCTTCAGCTGACTGTCTCTACCTTCGTCTTGAATTACCGCAGGTTGCAGTGGGCATCTTGTCTGATCGTGAGTTAACCGTTTGCATCCATAGCAGACTTTTATCAGCTTTTCATACTCCAGCTCAGTAGGGACAGTCAGACCTTATTTAAACCTCGATGTGCGCCGAAACTGCAGCGGTTCCTCCGGGCTGATCCATACCAGAGCTCGGACATACTCTATAGAGTTGGAGTTTTTGGCATGAAGTTCTACCTTTTCAACTTTGCCTAGAGGTCCCATCAGTGTATCCACCACTTGCTTCTTCAACATGTGGATCGGTAGGCCTCTGATTCTTATCCAAAAAGGTATCCTTTTTAAGAACTCCGGTGAAGGGTTTGGCGACCATTGATCCATAGACACCATCCATCCATTAACAAACCAGGGCCCCTTAGATAGGACATACGGGAGGTCGCTCTCTGAGTTGAAACTGAACTGAACCATGTCATTTCCCACCTCTCTTCCTTGAACCCGATCCTCCATTCCCCAAATGGGGGGGGGGGGGGAAGGGCTTTTACAAGGCTTCCAACTTTATGAACAAAAGGGTTCAAACACCTTACAATCACGCTCATAGTGTTCTCCTCTATGAGGTCTTCTAGCTCTAGATCTGGGATATCCACCATCTATCCTTCATCCAGAAGCTCCAGCTCCTTCAGCTCCTCCATCAAAGTCGGCTCCTTTTTCTTCCGGAATCGGCTCATCTTCCTCTTCTTTCGGTCTGAGGCTTGAAACACAGATAACTCAGTTACTTGGAAGTCACAAAGACTTAATGAAAGAAGTCACAGAGACTTAATGGTAGCAGATAAGACTGGGTACTGGCTGGATCTAGTGAGCAATCCTCGTCCAGAACCCCACCTCCGCTTCTGAGAATCGTACTAAACTTTCATGGTTTCGACAGAACAGATCTTCAATAAGGTTGAAAGTAGACGAACTGGCTTCAGCTTCCTCTCGAAACGAGACTCTAGCTGATACGGAAGAGACTAATCTCTAGATCTGCGGCGGAAAGATTTCTTCAAAACCCTAATCGCCGTCGCCATTTTCATCGCCCTTTTTCCTTTCACTTTTATATTCTACTATATATTCTTATATTTATTAGACCAAGAATTAATAAATTTTTATTTAAATATAATTAAAAAGAAATGTATTCAGAAAAGAAAAACTAAACGGGCCTAACGGGTATTTTGGAATTAAACGGGTCTGAAACTAAACGGGCTGGAAAAGAAATGTGTATAAACGGGTTTGAGTTCACAGGACCTAAACGGGCAGGGCTTAAACGGGTCCGGGCTTAAACGGGTCCGGGCAGCCCGTATTAACATCCCTATTCGTGACCCACCCTCCAGTTTATGAGGTTCCAGAGTCAGCGCCATGTTCGAGATTTTTTCCATATACGTGCTGCCATGAAGCTTTGTTAATAGAAGAGAGGCTGAGGGATTGAAAGAAAAAACAGATTAGAAAAGTTATTGCCTTAGGCATTTCATTAGATCTAAGTTTTGCAAAACAACTCTTTGATTTTGCAAGAATCTCGAAAAGCTTTTTGAATGTTTTCACATAGCGCTACTTGAATATGACAGCCACTTAAAAAGCTATATATATGGAGACCATCACTATAATTATTAAAATATTAACCATCGTGTGTAAATGTCAATCCGCATATTTTTTTACTACACTTACGAAAGAAGTTCATGATCCCACTCATTTGACGATTTCAAAGCCAGCTACGACAAGAGAGATCTTAGGAGGTGACAGGAGAGATCTTACTGCAACTAATTACGCAGTTTAACTCTCATTCATACTGTTTCAATCAATTTTGGATTATAATAACTACAATTCTTTGGAAATTAAAAAACAGTCAAAACATGAAACAGATAACAAAATTTAAACCTAACAACATCACTGGCCGTTCTAACCCCACCCGGTAGGGTGAATGGATGATAATTTACAAAGGTCCACATGAAAATTACTTATACAAAAAACAACTTAAATCTAAAGCGTGTTTATCTCAAAACTGAAAACGTAACTTGCACAAAACTTTTAGCAAAAAAAAATACCAAATAACTTCCAAAAACGAGAATATTATTGTGGAAAATTGAAACATATATACTACTACTTGATTAAATAAAATAATATAAAACAGAGTACATAGCTTAATTGTTTGATCTAAAATAACAACACGTAAAATTCACTAACATCATTAAATTCTAACCTGTTTCACTTATCTAATGGTTTAAGTTAATAACCAAAACACTTAAAAACACATACACGTTACAAGCAATTACAGAGAATCAACTCAGTCAATAATTTTTTTTTTTTTTGTAAACTGCAGTCAATAATTATTGACAAGAACACTATCATGCATAAGTTGAAACGTGTAATACAATTGCAAATTTCACAATATGAATCAGACCCTCCAGCTAGAATGAAAACTCAGACATTGTCAATACAAAATTTCAAGATGAACGAAGCTCACCCAGTGCAGGCGCGACCGCCCCCGGTCAAGTTGTCGTCCCCCTATTGTTTAATAAATAAGGGTTTGTTTTTAAAAAAAAAATACTTATATTCTAAGTTAAAAATAAGTAAAAGAGTCCAATTTTTTTATATGAATATCTTTATTTTATTACACATTTATTTTAGAGAAAAAAACCAAAATAACACCAAACCAAGTTTTTGTCACAAAAATAGCACCACAAGGAGGAAAATGACCAAAAAGAGTTTTATTGAAAGGTAAATATGCATTTATAACCATTGGGTTAATTAACTTACGACTTAGAGTTTAGAGTTAAGGGGTGAGGTTTTAGGAATATATTCAAATATTTAAAAACAAAAAGTAAATAGTAAAATTTTCAAAACAAATATGTGATATTTTGGTCATTTTATTTTTTGAGTGTTATTTTTGTGACAAAAACTTAAAAAATGCTATTTTACAGATTTGCCCTTTATTTTAAGAAAACACTTCTGATATTTTGAAAAAAAATATATCTAACAATATGTTTTAAAAAAAATTAATAGTTCTATAACTTAAATGTTTTTTTTTTGCCCCAGTGTTGTGGTCACGAAATCCATGGTTCGACCAGAATCTCACCAAACCTTCCAAACCAACCACATTAGAGATACCAGTGACAGAAGTCTAGTCCCAGGTGAATATCTCAACAACCAGAAGGTCTTTTGTCATGAATCCAATTTTTTCTAGAAGGTCAACTCATCAAAGAATAACTGAGGCTTGGAATTACAAGCAAAGCTTTACGGAGGAAGAAGTTATGAATTTTACAAACGGGAGGTTCCCCAGCCCATCCATCTGTGAGCACCAGAATTTAGAAGAAGATTTCAGCCCAACAATGAAGCGGACCTCTCCAGACTCAATCATGGGTTTCAAGAGGGATTTATTATCTATCCAGAGAGACCGAAATCAAGAGATTTGGTTCAGGAAATACCAAGATGCAATCAATTTCCCAAAACCGGACAAACCGACATTAATTTGGGAAAGTTGCCAACCAATTCGATTTGGTCCAAACCAAACTTATCTATGGAAGCCAGGAGATCATCTTAACCATCCAGAAGACATCCAAGACGTCCTTAGCTGCACCAGCACCCAGAAGATCAGGAGGATCTTCATTTGCACCAACCTTCCATTTTTGGCATCATGGACACTAAATGCCTTAAATGAGTTTCTACTGATTTTTGCTCAAGACCAACGGACATATTCTTCACCAAGGCAACTCAGAGACATCTCAGGAAGACTCCTTGACCGTGGCTACATCCAGAAGATATCCAGATACAAGATCATATCAAGTTTTCCATTTGAAGATGGCTTAAATCAAGCTAATGGCTATTTCTTTGGAGCCATCAAAGCTTTGCTTCCAAGACTTTTATTTCAAGTTTATTTCTTTCCTTTAGTCAATTTTAGACTGTTAGAGAGTTATTCTGTCGAGCCTATATAAGCTCAGTCCCTTTCATCTTTATAAACAACCCTTGAATTTTATGAATGAAAATACAGTTTTCTAGTTTTCTTAAAACTATTGTTCCAAGTCTTTAGAGTTTGTGAGAAGCAGCTCCAGAGCACCTTGACTTATAAAGACTCTTTTACATAGTGTCTTGTGGCGTCCATCAATCCATTCCATCCACTGATCTTGCTTGAGAGAGACTTCAGTCCAGCAAGCAAATCCCATATCTATCCATCTTCCATCCACTGATCTTGTTGAGAGTGACTTCAGTCCAGCAACAAAGATCCCATCTCCTTCAATCTATCCCTTTTCTATTTGTTTTTATTCATATTATCATTCTGATTCATACTTATATTTGCTTCTATTTGCATCATAAAACTTATAAAACTCATAAAAAGGTTCACTCTTTCTTTCAGGTACCAATCCGAACTATTGGACTAAACCTCAGTTCCATATTTCCGGAAGGCCTGACCCTGTGCCCACAACACCCAGGGCACCTAACAACATTGAGCCGGCCCTGAACGCACCCGCTATCAACATTCGAAGAACTCCCTCAAGACATCCAAGAAGATATCATCTCAAGAGTCGGTCATTAAGAACTACCATGCTCATGTCATGCAATCACGTCCATTACTGGCCAAAGCAGCTAAAGACAACCGTATTTTCAAAAACATGACAATCAAACTATTATCCATCCATCCAGTTGCTTTTTTCACAAGGTATAACGATCTCATGTCAAAAAAAAAATTGCAGCTGAAAACATAGAAGCTCACTATGATAAAGGCATTCAAGAATATTTTTAAAAAGATAACCCCAAGCCGGCCTCCATCATCTACAAACATCAGCAGACGGTTTGTACAAAGATGCAGTTTATCTATACGGTCTAACAATGCTTTGCATGGGTGAGAAAGATGTTGATGAAGCCTACATTAATAAAATTGGTTGGAAGCAAGACCATAAGTTCGACAGTCAGTATTGGAGTCATATTAAGAAATTATTACATGGACATTAAGTAATAAACTCAAGAAAAACAAAAAACAAAGCATATATTAATCAACAAAAACATTTACACGTCCATAATAACAAACACACCAAACTCTTAAAATACAGTTACTAACAAAAAGAAGTTAAATTCCTCACATATATTTCAACTAAAACATTAAATCTGAAAACAAAACATAACAAATAATTAGCAACGATGTCAAACAATCCACGCGTAGCGCGGACACACCACTAGTTACAACTAATCTAGTGTTATTGGTAGATGAATTCTATTCATTTTTTACTCATAAAACTCAACTTTCAAAATATCATATGTATACATGTGATTTTCAAAATCTATGTAATAATTCTTAGCAAATATCTATTGCACCTTAAATCCAAATTATATGTCCAAAACAATAATTCATTACATTTTATACACCTTTACATTTTTGAATATATAATTATATTTATATTGTTTTATCATTTTGAATATATAATTACATTTATAAATATTAAAATAGTTTGAAAAAAATAGTTTGAAAAATCATTTTCAAGTTTCAGAAAGAAACTTAGAAATTTGAAAATTTAAAAAAGAAATTTGAAAATTTGATTTTTTTAATAAAAATATCAAATTTAAAACATATAATTCAAAATTATTTTTTAAATTATTGTTTTTATTATTTCATTGTTACTCTTTATATATCTATAAAAAAAGTTTGTCTCTTTAATGGAAACTTTTTTGGTAATCCTAATTGATGAAAATCTTTGCCAGTCTAAGTTATAATCAAATTTCATAAGTCAAGATATATACATTTTCCCAATCCACATAATTTTTAAAATCTATCAACTCTTAAAATTTACAAACTCCATAGAAATTCATTACCCAATAACCCCCCCCCCCCTCTAAGTTTGAAACCAGAAAAGAGAAAATATCTCATAAGGTTAACCTTTTAGCTTGATTTCATGAAACAGTCTCTTTTCTTTTATTCTTGAAATTTATTTTACTTTTTTTTACTATGTACTTTGGTTAATCGATAATACAGTATTAATTATAAAATTTAATAGGTTATTAAATGTTTTGAGATGTATCAAAATTTGGCATATATTTTGCTGAGTTCACTTTGAAAAGAGAAAATTCAACATTACTATAACAGATATATTTTATTTGTTGGCCATGGGTTTTTGACCTAAACACACCGTCTTTGAGATATGTTTCTTTGGTCGGGGATTGTGGATATCATCACGACAAGTTGGACATTTGCAGCGTAGCCACGTGAGAATACAATCCCTATGAAAACAATGGTTGCAGCAACGCAACTTTGTGATGATGGTGCTTGTACTATGAACAAACTCCTTAAGACAGATTGGACAAACTGGTTTTATTGGTATTCTTTGACATTTAGAGTCGTAATCATTTAAGTCAACAACGTCATTGATATATGTTTCTTTGACCGCTTCAACTTGAGCTTCAACCAAGAAACCATGACCTGTTTTGGATAGTTCAATGGCCTCTTTGCAGATTTGAGGAAGGATGAGCCCTTGAATCCAGCTGTCTATGATTGTCTTAGACAAGGCGGTACACACATAACCACTGCAAATTTCTTCCCCAGCAACAAGAAAACTAGGTGGGATCTCGAACACAATTGCGGCTGATGCAGGTAGGGTCTTTTGTGATAGCAGATTTTTACAACGAATGCTATTAAGCCTCACAAAAGACCGTTCAACTTGTCGGATTAAAATCGAGAATGACCCTGAAATCTGAGAGTCAACGACGGCATGCGTCTTTGATTCATAGTTTACAGTCCGTGTCGTTGACACGATGCCGTCCATATCGTCATTACCAAAGGTTTGACAAGTGCATATCTCTTTTAATTTGTTCATCTGATCATTTATTGTGTTCCGCTGATAGATCTGTTGTTTAATATTTATTGAGAAGAAGGGATTAGAAAAAAAGAAATTATTATTGGAAAAAAAAGAACGTGTTTTCTTTTTGAAAAAGGAAAATATATATATGAAAAAAAAAATCTATATTATTATTTGAATAATGATTTTGCTGATTTGTTATCTTATTCATGAGTTTTTGATAACTCATTAGTTTAACTAGTATTATTATTAAAAAAATATTAACATACATATTTAGAATGATATTTAAAATAATTAATAAACATATATTAACTAACTCTAACAATATATATACTATTTTAATAAAATATTTTAATATATTTATATTTATCATGATATTTAGGATATTAAATTAAAAATAGATATAAAAATAAATACAAATTCTACCAATAATATCATAATTACGCTTATCTAATATTTAGTTTATGATTTTAATAAATAATATGATATTAAATTTATATGATTCTTATTTTAATAATTGATCCAAATAAATATTATTACAATATTAAAATTAAGTTTAAAAGTAAATTATCATTGAAATTATTTTTCGTAAAATATAAATTGTATACTCATGTTAAATATTTATATATTTTGAATATTAAACAAACATATTCCTAACATGAAATAAATTAATTTGTATTTGTACATGTGAAACACCAAATTGTTTTTGATCCGTTACTACAAATGTCATCAAAATAGTTATTTAAAACCAAAATAATAAATATTATATAACGACAATAAAAATTAACCACATATATATATGGAAGCATGAAAAATTAGGATAAAACATTAAATAACATTAAAATTTTGAAAATAATATAAATATAATCTAAGAGAATATAGAGATTATATTTTGTAATTTTTATTTTTGTGTTTTTGTCACACTTTTCTTAAAATCTAAATTGCAGAAAATCGGCTATTGTTATTTTGTTGATTTTTTATAGGTCGTGATTGTTTATGATCTTTTAATGCCATTAGATTTTTATCAGTTCACAAATACAATAAAATTTAGTTTCAAATCTAAACTTCCTAATTTGATTATTATTACTTTTGTCTAAAATCTACAACCAATAAATAAAAATATAATACAAAAGAACATAATCTAAACATCAATTACCATCATAAATATTGAATTTATATAATTTAATTTTTTAGTCTAATTTGTAAAAATAAACATTAAAATTAAAATTCAGTAGATATATATACTAAACTGAAATAAATCAACATAAAATTCTTTGCAACAATCCTCTTTCTATTATTTGAGGAGACCATTTTAAAATAAACTTTTCTCTCATAAATTATTATCAATTTTACCATTACTTAGGTGTCATCATTAGGATCCACCTCAAAGCCTTTATTGGATAACCCTCTATTTACTAGAATAATTACATGTCATACCATTATCAAATAATACTACCAAATGATTATAGTATATGTTTCATTTATGCATCAATGTTCCTTCCCCCGTAAACCGAACTAGCTCATGTGTGTCAACGATTTTCATATATGGTAAATTCAAAATGAGCACCGGTTTAGTTATTTTCAACGCCAAATTTTATTTACATTGGTATGTTAGCTTATTATATGTGTCTTGACCATACTATTATTTACATCGGTATGTGTCTTGACCATACTATTAATTAGCTTATTATATATATTTTTGCCATTGACTATTACCGATCATGTATTCACGTGAAACAACCAGATTCATCTTCGATGTAATGATATAAATATTTTTTTATGATACTGATTAAAAAGTTTTCGCTCGAGACTTTTTGACTGGTAAAAAATCTGTGTAATTTGATATGTTGCAAATTCAAATGTTGCCAGTGGTTAAGATATGTTTTTGATTTACATCGATACTAGATCATGACCCGCTCGACCGAGCGGGAGTCAATTTTTTTTTTTTTTTTACTAAATGTTATACATGATTGCAATGTGTATTAATATAAAATTTTGATAAATAACAATGTGTACTAATGTGTTTAAATAAGCAATGTGTTTAATTACTAAATTTGATTTTTAAATTTTACGATAACGTAAAGTAATTTTTTTATATTATTTAAAATATATAGTGCTATATATTTTGTATTTTCAACATTTATCATACAAAACTTATATTGGGATATTATTTATATGAAAATATGTGTAACATAATATATTTATATATTATATAAACATATGCACACCCGCACGGGTTTTATTTTTAAAATGTATTCTATAATATTTAGTTTTATGTAGTATCGAGTTTGTATATTCAATTTTGTGTTTAAAGAACAATATCAAAACTGTCTTTCGTATGTAAAAATAACATTTTGCAATCGCGAGTTGTGTCTTTTTATTGTAACACAAAAATTTTATATAAAACTTATGTTTTTTGTACATTACGAAATTTAATTTTTTAAAATAATTATTACGTAATTTCAAAATGAATTTGATCTCTAAGGTCTAATATATTTTGTGTGTAATGGTTCAAAGCATTTTTGATATATATTATATTTCTGTTTGGTTTGTTTTTAGTATTATTGTATAAGTATAATACTATACAATATTACTATATTCTATACAATATATGAAGCTATGTGTTATTTGTTTTAGAAAGTAGATTAGGCCCAACATAGTTATAAGAATAGTCATATCTTTATATATGTGTCTATGACTTATCTAATAAAATTAATATGGCCAATGAAAGTTTTCTGATCAATTTAAAAGGAATTGTATAGGGTAATTATAGAACGATTAATATTTTTAGTATTCTTAGTATATATCTTATTTAAATCGACATGTAATAAATGTAAAATTCATATATGGAATATGAACAAAAAGAAGAACTGTATTTAAGGAAATACATCAATGCAAAGTTAGACTATTGTACATATTATATATAAAGAATAAGACATTTAATTTAAATATATGAGGTTCATCTTTAAAAATCCACCTAGAAGAAGTTGTAATGTTCCTGTTTTAATAAGATAGATGTTAGTATGTGGAAGGATCATACTATTAGTTAGCATATTATATGTAAGAACCATTTATATATAATTCCATGTAAAAGTTCATACATTTTATATAACTTTAATTTAGGTACCGAGTTAGTTTAAAAAAAATACATTTAGGAATCTAAGTCTTTGTAGTTAAAGAAATTCGTAAATCAGGTCATGAATGTGCGAATTGATCCGAAAACTGTGTCATTCTTGAGACTTTATTGGTGTCGAGTTTCCTTTATAATTCCACTGTTATTTGAATTACACTAATTTTTTATTGGTTTTAACTCGATTGTTTACTTTCCAAGTTTATCATGTGCGTTTTGATAAGAATATGTTTATCAGTTATAGTAAAAACATTATACACAAGGCGCCAGCCAATATATTTATATTTAAAATTAGAAATCTTAATAAATATAATTACCATGTTTACTATCCGTGAGACCACATCCTTCCTTAGGTTGGTTGGAATATTCATTAAAATTTATTTCGAAATATATATTCCTTCTGTTTCAAAATGATTCATATTTTAGGAAAATATTTTGTTTCAAAAAGACCAATATTTTACATTTTCTATACATATAATAATGATAAATAACAAATTTTAAGAAATTAATTATGTTTATTGGATTTTAATTGGTTATTACTTATGAAAAAATGTTAAACACAAAAAACAATGTATTTACAATCAAAATTTAATAAGTTTTCTTAACATGTGTGATTTTTCTAGAATATGTATCTTTTAAAAACGTATGATATGATACGAGACTTGTGGAATGACCGAATGTTAATCAAACGAACACATTAATGTATTGACATCACTTTGGAATTTTATATATAAATCGGACCGTAACATTCTGATTTGGTTATATAACCTCTTGGTATTTTTTGACCAAATTTTTTGTTTAACTATATCAGACAGTGGGTGGAGCATATATACATATATGTATACAAGGAGCATATATATATGTATACATAGTTTAGTATAATTTAATTATATAATATGGTTAGTGAGACACAAGAATATATATTTTTATTAAATCAGAGAGTGGGTGGAGCATGTATATATCTATATATAGTAATAGAAGATCACACGTATATTATACTTTTAAATCAATCCAACATGCATGAGAGATATGGTTAAGCTATTAACCATATTTTATATGGTTTTTAATATTGTTAAATCAAACAAACAAATAAATTGAGTTATAAAATAGCAAATACTTAAATATTAAAAAAAAATCCTCAGAATACGCTTGAATATTCTAAATCAAATGTTGTTTGACTATTCTTATTTGATTATCTTACTTGGTCAAAGGGTAATATTTCAAATTCCCTTATATTTGTTATTCGTGGTCATTATGAATACAAAATTGAGTTCTCATTCAATGTAACGAGTTAGTTTGGTAATTTAATATTAAACTGCGTCCATAATTATAGCTTATTACTTAGAAAATAATCAGTCACCATTATTTATTTCCTTATTTGATAGTCATATATTTTGAAATATTTGTAAGGACGTTGCAATTGATGCCATATTTCTAAAAATTTGTACATCGAATATATCAATTTGGTCCATACAAGGAAAACATTTGAAGTTTTACCGATTCATTAATAACTCAAAATACTACACTCATAAATTCTCTATCCTTATGTGTTATCATTTCACTACATAAGATGTATATGTGTTTTGAACGAAAGACCACAAGTATCCACCCAAAAAAAGCTCTCAACCTGCAAAACTTCAATGGCCGCTTACAGCCGGAGTTGAAACCTTACAAGTTCATGTGGAACCAATGATCAGATACCATCTCAAGTTCAATCAATCATCTGTGTTTTTAAGGATTGCACCAATGGTTGGCTGTAATTTTCTAAGCTTTGTAGACTTTTGTATTATAGATATGATAGCAATAAAATAATATTGTTAACTATGTTTTTGTTGTGTAAGTATTTTTATTAGGTTCCTTCAATCATATCAATGCATGAACTATTGAAGGATGTTCTCAAATATTGTTTGTTGGGGTCAAAAACGGTCACAACGAAATTAACGTTCGAAAATATTCCTCGAAAAAGATAATTCCCGTAAAAATTACTTAAACTAATTTTTACGATAAAATTCTTGAATAGATTTGTCCGCAGCGTCGAAACAAGCTCCAATGGTTCGGATTGACGACGAAGTTAGTATCAAATCATTCGTAAAAATTGTCGAAGGGGTCTTTGCGAAAGGTATCCAAGCATTCAAATCTCTACGAAGAACTTTTCGACAAGATCATGTTCTTGTCGTAAAACTGAAGCTTGAATACTCGGAAACGGGTTCTCGAAACAAAGACTTCAATCCGCGGAACAAGCTCGCTCAATACTAAGCTCGCTCAATACCGAGAGCTCGCTCAATACAAGCTCACTCGCTACAAGCTCACTCGCTATAGGGAGTGAGCTACAGAAAAACTGGGTTGCTATAGGGAGTGAGCTACGGAAAAGCTGGGTCGCTATAGGGAGTGAGCTACAGGAAAAGCTCGGTCGCTATAGAGAGTGAGCTACAGGAAAAATTCGATTACAACTCGGTCCAAACAGAGCTCCGTATAGAGCTCGGTCGCTATAGCGACCGAGCTACGGAACAAGTCCGGTCGCTATAGCGATCGAGCATCCGTACATCGACTATTTTCCGAAACGTCCGAAGTCTTCTGAAACGACGATATGACGTAAAACTATGCATTCTCGACTATCCGTATAGCTATTCTCCGCAACCCACGACTAACCATTTATTGATCTCTCGATCAAATGGTATCGTCCGTTCGGTTTACGATAAAACCGCGGAAACTTAACCTTATCGGAAAAATCATAAGAAACGTCTCGAATTAAAAAGACGGCCCAAAGGGTCCTAAACTTGATTCGAGGCCCACTTACGATTTCTTAAAAACCCATAAACCTTATGACGGTTTATGCTTGGAGGATAAGCATCAGTTTCCGCGGATAAATGAAAACTTTCCGCAGATAATCATGAAGATCGGAAAAAATGGAATATTCCCATTTTTCGACTATGACGGCTTAAGGGCAAAAGGGGGAAGCGTAAACCGACCTTGGAAGGAGTATATAAGGAGTTCTAGGCGAGAGGCATAGAAGGCATCACTTTTTCCAGAGCAACTTAGCACTTAAAGCATTTTAGGCAACTTTCCGTTTTTGTTTTTCGAGCTGCGACAATTAGGTTTAGCCACCTTCGGGTATTAGAACTAGGATCTCGCCGACAGCCCTCGTAGCTGAAGCACGTTATCCTGTTGTTGTTACGCTCATACGAGGATCTCGCCGACAGCCCTCGTAGCCGAAGCACGTTATCCTAGTATTTAGAACTAGGATCTCGCCGACAGACCTCGCAGCGAATTTCGGTTCCCACAGTTTGGCGCTAGAAGGAGGAGGGTACGGATCAATCTTACTCACGACCAGCTCACGCTCAATCAGACATGACTAACGACGATTCAGCAAACTTGCAAACTCCTCTAAACGGAGCACCAAGGACGCCTTGAACACTCCCGCAGCGGATGTTTCCGCGGCCGACGCACCTGCTAACGCCGCGACGCTCGACGAGTTCAAGAAGATGCTTTCCGCCTACGAAAAGAGGTCGGAAGAGCAGGATAAACTCGTAGAAACCCTGACTAAACAGGTTCAAACCCTAATGGCAAGGTCTCGCGCAGTCCTCCCTCGCGGAGCTACGAAACTCCGTGGAAGGAGACTCGAGTTTGCGACCCCACACGATAGGCCTGGAACTTCGCAGGAACGTCCTTCCGGACAAAACCCTAGCGAAATATCCCCTGTCGAGAAAGGCAACTCAGAAAACCATCCGCACTATGCAAACGCCATAGTGTTCAACAAAACCGAAAACTTAGTCGTAATCTTCTGTCACAGGAAGAGCACTAAAACGAGCTCGTGATTTTTCCTCCAAACAAAAAGGGCAACGATAAAATCTTTCCAACCTAGTGAAATTCTTCTTTTTACCGAGTTGGAAAAATCTCGGCGCATAAGGGTTCGACCAAGACGATTTCTCTGAAAACGTTTCGAAAAAGTAAAAATCGCTCCCCCAATCACTGCGGAAAAACCCTAGGTTACTCGCAGAAAGTTAAACTCAAAGACAAGCTCGGTCGCTATCCAAGACAAGCTCGGTCGCTATAGCGACCGAGCACCGAGACAAGCTCCGTCGCTATAGCGACCGAGCATCGACCCAAGCTCGGTCGCTATAGCGACCGAGCAACGAGCACCGAGACGAATTCAGTCGCTATAGCGAGCCAAGCTTGGTCGCTATAGCGACCCAGCCCCAAGATGAATCCTCCTCTGCGTTCCTCTTTGAATCCTCTTCGAAACGCCTTCGTTTCATCTCAATCGGAGTTTCCGTTGAGATTTTACGACGAAAACAAGTTGGACTCGTCTTGGCGCCCTTCCAATCGCTATAGCGACCAAAACACATGCTCACTCGCTATAGCAACCTGTCAGGCCTCAAAGGAGTCC
Source organism: Raphanus sativus (assembly GCF_000801105.2). Taxonomy (NCBI): domain Eukaryota; kingdom Viridiplantae; phylum Streptophyta; class Magnoliopsida; order Brassicales; family Brassicaceae; genus Raphanus; species Raphanus sativus. The sequence continues at coordinate 27,786,193 of NC_079514.1, read as the reverse complement.
TCCTTTGTGTTCTCCTTTGATTCCTCTTCGAAACGCTCTTCGTTTCGTCTCAATTGGAGTTTCCGTTGAGATTTTACGACAAAAATAAATTGGACTCGTCTTGGTTCCCTTCCACTCGCTATAGCGACCGAGACACATCCTCACTCGCTATTGCGACCTGTCAGGCCTCAAAGTAGTCCTCTTTTGTGTTCTCCTTTGATTCCTCTTCGAAACGCTTTTCATTTCGTCTCAATCGGAGTTTCCATTGAGATTTTACGACGAAAACAAGTGGGACTCGTCTCGGCTTGCTGTCACTCGATGACGCCGGGCGGCCAGACCGACATCACGATCCTAGGCGCCGGGCTGCGGGTCAATCAGCGAGTGAGGCCGATTCCTTGTGAAACCATCCCGACACTAGTCCAATCACGTACTTTGCATCCTCGCTCGAAGCCACGTAGTGCAAATTCTTAAAACCGTGAATCTAAAACCCCCATTTCATTTCGATCAGAACAATAGGGAAAGTTACGGAAAAACTCGGAAGGTCCGGCTAACGAATGGATTGCAATTCATCGTTTAAAACGATACAGTTACTCTAAAACACCAATCATCTTAACTATACGAGGAATTGGGATTCATTCGGAAGACCGATACCATTACTGATAGAACCTAGATACGGATCACTCTACCGGTACGGATGATATGAACTCAGATCCGAATGGATTGAGAACTAGTGGATCGAAGGGTGACACTAAGGGTTGCGGAAGCCCAAAGATACTACCAGAGTTTCGAAGGTTGCCGGATGTGACGCACCGGTCCAACACAACGAAGGTGTTTCACTCGGAGATATCCTCACCAAGTAAACTATGAATGTTCTTGAGACAAAGAACAATGAGAGAAGACTCAAATAAGCAAAGCAAAAATCGATGTGTTTTTATTCATGAGAGACATCACATATATATAGTGTTTGTGAGTCAAAGAAACATAAAGAGAATTCTTGGAAAAGACAACATTGAAAACAGAAATGTTGAAAACAAGACATAGAAAATATGAATTTGACCAAGACCAGTCAATGTGCGGAAATTGACGAAGACTTGGCAAGGTTCATTGACTGTCCAGGTTCATGATGCGTCCAGGTTCATGCTGTGATGATCAGGTCGTCCGCGGTAAGGAGAAGGACGGACGCAAGGCTGCCCGCATGGTTGATCATCGATGATCCATGAACGGATGAAGAGATAGCTCGACCCAAATCTTCAGAGAGCCTAAGTAACATCCCTTTGGAGAAGTTGGATGCATCGATCATCATGAAATCATCAAAGTGGTCGGAAAAGTCGAGATCAGCCTGATCCGGGCGTGCGGTACGTCCCAAACGGGCCAAGAAAGATAGGCTAAGTCTGGAATCTGATTCTTCATGATGATCATGGGTTCTGGCTTGACTGTTGGCTCTGGAATGACGAATGGGTCGGGGAAGAACGCCTGTGGGTCGGCTGATTCGGTCATCAGGTCGTGGATCCATCCTTAGGTCGCGTCCGGGTGCACTCGGGTCGATCCGGTACACGGCTTTGTCCGTTGATCTGGTACGGCTGAGTGGCTGAACCTCAGATGGACTGATCTGATCGTCCTGAGTCTGCTCCAAGTCCTGGTCCAGGTCATGGGTTCCATCATTCCCTCCCTCTTCAAAAGGATTTGACCACAAATCCGGATCATCTGCAAGAAAAGGAGATAAATCAGAAACATTAAAACTTGAAGAGATATCATACTTACCCTGAAGATCAAGCTGGTAAGCATTGTCATGGAGTTTCTTGAGAATCTGGAATGGACCATCGACCCGGGGCATGAGTTTGGACTTCCTTTGTTCCGGGAATCGTTCCTTCCTCAAATGGACCCAAACAAGATCACCTTCCTGGAAGATCACTTCTTTCCTCTTCTTGTCTGCATGTCGTTTGTAGCCTTTGGTCTTGGCTTCAATGTTGGCCCGGACCTGTTCATGCAGCTTCTTGATCGTGTCCACTTTCCTCTTGCCATCTGTACTAACTCGTTCACTCAAAGGCAAAGGTAAAAGATCAAGTGGAGACAAAGGATTAAATCCATAAACAACCTCAAAAGGAGAAAACTTAGTAGCTGAATGCAATGCATGATTGTAAGCAAACTCAACATGAGGCAAACATTCTTCCCAATTCCTAAGATTCTTTTTAACCAAAGATCTAAGCAAAGCAGACAAGGTTCGATTAACTACTTCAGTTTGCCCATCAGTTTGCGGATGACAAGTTGTAGAGAACATCAATCTAGTACCTAGCTTAGACCACAAAATCTTCCAAAAATAACTAAGGAACTTAGCATCACGATCAGAGACAATGGTCTTAGGCATTCCATGCAATCTAACAACTTCCTTAAAGAATAAATCTGCAACTTGCACAGCATCATTAGTTTTGTGACAAGGAATGAAATGAGCCATTTTTGAGAACCTATCAACAACCACAAAGATAGAATCTCGTCCAGCTTTGGACCTAGGCAAACCAACCACAAAATCCATAGAAATGTCTACCCAAGGATGAGAGGGAATGGGTAGAGCTGAGTACAAACCGTGGTTTGATGCTTTAGGCTTAGACTTCTTGCACACCACACATCGGCTACAGATCCTCTCAACATCTTTCATCAAACTCGGCCAATAAAAGTGGTCATGAACAGCCTTGTAAGTTTTCTTGACACCAAAGTGTCCCATAAGTCCTCCTCCATGAGCTTCCCTGAGAAACAACTCCCTCAAAGAACATTGGGACACACACAAACGGTTATCAAAGAATAAGAAACCAGAACTTTGAAAGTATTTCCCATAAGCAACCTTGGTGCATTTTCGAAAAATCTCTTTAAAGTCCTGATCAGAGGCATAAAGATCCTTGATAAATTCAAAGCCAAGCAATTTAGTTTCAAGGGCTGAGAGAAGAGTATACCTTCGAGACAATGCATCAGCCACAACATTCTCCTTACCTTGTTTGTACTTGATCACATAAGAGAATGTTTCAATGAACTCCATCCAACGAGCATGCCTCATGTTGAGCTTCTGCTGACCCTTAAGATGTCTTAGAGACTGATGGTCAGTGTAGATGATGAACTCCTTAGGCCAAAGATAGTGCTGCCACGTTTGAAGGGCTCTCACCAAGGCATAGAGTTCCTGGTCGTATGTGGGGTAGTTGAGCATGGCACCACCAAGCTTCTCACTGAAATAAGCTACTGGTTTTCCTTCCTGCATCAACACAGCACCAATACCAACACCAGAAGCATCACATTCGATCTCAAAAGCTTTAGAAATATCTGGAAGTACAAGTAAAGGGGCATTAGTCAACTTCCCTTTAAGGATTTCGAATGCTTCTTCTTGAGCTGGTCCCCATTTGAACCCCACGTTCTTCTTGATCACTTCAGTGAGAGGAGCGGCCAAGGTACTGAAGTTTTGAACAAATCGCCTATAGAAGCCAGCTAGGCCATGGAAGCTTCTTACTTCACCAATGGTGGTCGGAATTGGCCAGTCTCGGATTGCTTGGACCTTCTGCTCGTCCACTCTCAAGCCATCTGCACCTACAACAAAACCTAGAAAGACCACATGATCTGTGCCAAAAGAACATTTTCCAAGGTTAGCAAACAAATGTTCCTTTCTAAGGACTTCAAGAACAGATTTCAGGTGCTGTTTGTGCTCATCAAGGCTTTTGCTGTAAATAAGAATGTCATCAAAGTAAACTACAACAAAATGACCAATAAAAGACCTCAAGACATGATTCATTAAGCGCATGAAAGTACTAGGTGCATTTGTGAGACCAAAGGGCATGACAAGCCACTCATACAATCCTAGTTTTGTTTTAAAGGCCGTTTTCCATTCATCACATTCTTTCATCCTAATCTGATGATAGCCACTTTTCAAATCTATCTTAGAAAAGTACTTAGAACCATGGAGTTCATCAAGCATATCATCAAAGCGAGGGATAGGATGTCGATACTTTACCGTGATGTTGTTTATGGCCCGGCAGTCCACACACATCCTCCAGGAGCCATCCTTCTTTGGTACGAGTAGAACAGGCACTGCACAGGGACTGAGACTCTCTCTGATGTATCCCTTCTCAAGCAGGTCGTTGATCTGTTTCTCCAGCTCCTTGGTCTCGACCGGATTGGTGCGGTACGCTGGTCGGTTCGGAAGAGAGGCGCCCGGGATGAGATCGATCTGATGCTCAATGCCTCTCACTGGTGGCAATCCTTTGGGATTTTCTTCTGGAAATACATCAGAATAATCCTGCAAGATACCTAAAAACTCACTCGAAATCTCCGGTGCAAGGTCAGAAGAAGATGAGGCCAAAAGAGACTCTTTATAAACAAGTAAGAGAAATGGCTTTTGAGAGCAAAGAGACTTCCTTACCTGACTTTCTTTGACAAAGAAGTTGGAGTTTCTGGTACTGGTCTCAGGTTTATCAGCCTTAGAGTCTTTGTCTCGGTTCTTCTTAAGTTAGACCTGGTCTTGATGGACTTCCGAAGGTGACAAAGGCACCAAGGTGATCTTCTTTCCTTTGTGATCAAACGAGTGCCTGTTTGTGAAACCATCTGAACTTGGCATCTGATTCTTCATGATGATCATGGGTTCTGGCTTGACTGTTGGCTCTGGAATGACGAATGGGTCGGGGAAGAACGCCTGTGGGTCGGCTGATTCGGTCATCAGGTCGTGGATCCATCCTTAGGTCGCGTCCGGGTGCACTCGGGTCGATCCGGTACACGGCTTTGTCCGTTGATCTGGTACGGCTGAGTGGCTGAACCTCAGATGGACTGATCTGATCGTCCTGAGTCTGCTCCAAGTCCTGGTCCAGGTCCTGGGTTCCATCATTCCCTCCCTCTTCAAAAGGATTTGACCACAAATCCGGATCATCTGCAAGAAAAGGAGATAAATCAGAAACATTAAAACTTGAAGAGATATCATACTTACCCTGAAGATCAAGCTGGTAAGCATTGTCATGGAGTTTCTTGAGAATCTGGAATGGACCATCGACCCGGGGCATGAGTTTGGACTTCCTTTGTTCCGGGAATCGTTCCTTCCTCAAATGGACCCAAACAAGATCACCTTCCTGGAAGATCACTTCTTTCTTCTTCTTGTCTGCAAGTCGTTTGTAGCCTTTGGTCTTGGCTTCAATGTTGGCCCGGACCTGTTCATGCAGCTTCTTGATCGTGTCCACTTTCCTCTTGCCATCTGTACTAACTCGTTCACTCAAAGGCAAAGGTAAAAGATCAAGTGGAGACAAAGGATTAAATCCATAAACAACCTCAAAAGGAGAAAACTTAGTAGCTGAATGCAATGCATGATTGTCCTCAATTTTCTTGATACGTCCTTAGATTGGATAGGATCACTCAAACGGTCTTAGAGGATATGAACTCGCCAAAAGGGAGAACTAATGGTTTGAACGGTGACACAAAGGGTTGCGGAAGGCCCAATGATACTACCAGAGGTGAACTCCGAAGAGAACTGATGGATTGAACGGTGACACAAAGGGTTGCGGAAGGCCCGATGATACTACCAGAGGTGCTTGATTGTCGCCTGATACGACTCACAGGTCCGACAAGGAAGCAAACTCGATCTGTTGCCGGATGTGACGCACCGGTCCAACGAGAAAGAGAGTGTTACTTGGAGCTAACCACACCAAGAACAAGAAAAGTGAGATACCCTCTCAAGGTTCCAAAAATAATCTCTCAAAGCTTATTTATTTCATTGATCAAATGGCCTTTATATAATAGGCAAAACATACAAAATGTTGGAATACAAAAACTAGTCAAACATAGAATTTAGCAACTTATAAAAACAAGGAAGACTTGACCAAAGACTTTGAATTGACCACAAATCATAAATGTCTCGACTTGACCAAAATTGAATGATTGTGGTCGCAGAACTCTTCGGTTGGTCTCGTACTTCCGCATGGTCGACCGTCTCTGCATTGCCGTCAGATTGATATATTATTCGGTCATAGCTTGTATTTTTTGTTGGGCCTTTCTTTCTTTGGGCTGAAGCATGTCCATAAACATATTTCCATAAATCATCAAGCCCATCTTGTTTAAAACTCGAGACCAAAAGCCAAAATTTCTTGATTTGTTTCTGCTGCTGATTCAGGGCACATCATTCCCTCCTTCTTTAAAAAGATTTGCCCTCAAATCTGTCTTTCTTTAGCTTCAGATAGAATGATCTCTTGGCTTTTCGTAGAACTCTTTTTTTTTTTAAGAAAAGAAGATGAAAGGTAGAAGATGGATGAAGAAGATGGAAAGATGAGAAAAAATGAACAGACAAGTACCGGTTGAGTGGCTCTGATACCACTTGATACGTCCTGAGATTGGATAGGATCACTCAAACGGACTTAGGGGATATGAACTCGCCAAAATGGAGAACTAATGGTTTGAACGGTGACACAAAGGGTTGCGGAAGGCCCAATGATACTACCAGAGGTGAACTCCGAAGAGAACTGATGGATAGAACGGTGACACAAAGGGTTGCGGAAGGCCCGATGATACTACCAGAGGTGCTTGATTGTCGCCTGATATGACTCACAGGTCCGACAAGGAAGCAAACTCGATCTGTTGCCGGATGTGACACACCGGTCCAACGAGAAAGAGAGTGTTACTTGGAGCTAACCACACCAAGAACAAGAAAAGTGAGATACCCTCTCAAGGTTCCAAAAATAATTTCTCAAAGCTTATTTTATTTCATTGATCAAATGGCCTTTATATAATAGGCAAAACATACAAAAGGTTGGAATACAAAAGACTAGTCAAACATAGAATTTAGCAACTTATAAAAACAAGGAAGACTTGACCAAAGACTTTGAATTGACCACAAATCATAAATGTCTTGACTTGACCAAAATTGAATGATTGTGGTCGCAGAACTCTTCGGTTGGTCTCGTACTTCCGCATGGTCGACCGTCTCTGCATTGCCGTCAGATTGATATATTATTTGGTCATAGCTTGTATTTTTTTGTTGGGCTTTTCTTTCTTTGGGCTGAAACATGTCCATAAACATATTTCCATAAATCATCAAGCCCATCTTGTTTAAAACTCGAGACCAAAAGCCAAACTTTCTTGATTTGTTTCTGCTGCTGATTCAGGGCACATCATTCCCTCCTTCTTTAAAAAGATTTGCCCTCAAATCTGTCTTTCTTTAGCTTCAGATAGAATGATCTCTTGGCTTTTCGTAGAACTCTTTTTTTTTTTTTAAGAAAAGAAGATGAAAGGTAGAAGATGGATGAAGAAGATGGAAAGATGAGAAAAAAATGAACAGACAAGTACCGGTTGAGTGGCTCTGATACCACTTGATAGAACCAAAATCGGGATCACTCTTTCGGTAAGGATGATATGGACTCTGATCCGGAAGGATAGAGAACTGGTGGGATGAATGGTGACACAATAGGATGCGGAAAGGCCCAATGATACTACCAGACTTCAGTTGTTGCCGGATGTGACGCACCGGTCCAACAAAGGAAGGATCGAGACTTGGAGATAACCTCACCAAGAAACTAGAAATGTTCTTGACAAAGAACAGAGAGTAAAAACTCATAAAAAGAAAGGAAAAACGTTGATGTTATTGCCATGATCAAAGATTACATTTTATAGTACTTTGAGTCAAAGAGAAATAAAAGAAAATGCAGAAAACAATGCATAGAAAACACAAATTTGATTAGATCTAGTCAAAGTGTGGAAAACAAGGAAGACTAGTCAATGCGCGGTCTCAGATGATGACTAGTCCAGATTCAGAAAGATGTCCATGTTCATGCTGGTCGTGCACACCATGGTATAACTTCCTCATCTGAACTCCGTTTGATCTGATTCTTCTTCGAGGAGTTCCATAATTGAGTTGAGCACATTCTCCAAGTGGTTTCAAGCGAAGAAACATCATGGTTTAGAAGATATGCTTCAAACAATGAACGTATATCTGTGTTGCTTCTCGGGTGGTTTGATGGTCGAACCAGCTCGGAAGGTCGAACCAACTTGCTCAGCTCGTCCGGGTGAGTGTTAGTCCAGCTAAGCTCGTCCATGATAGTGTCAGTCCAGCTCACTTGAGTATTCAGCTCATCCAAGATTGCATAATCTGATGAGAAAATCTCGGCTAGGTCTAGCTGGTCGACAAGGTCACCATCTTGGGCCGTGTCCATGAACCAAGTAGGAAGGTGCTGGATTTTGGGTGCATCATACTCTCCCTCTTCAAAAGGATTTGTCCTCAAATCCATTTTACCTGTATCAAAAGGAAATAAATCAGATTCAAAAGAATTAAAATTCAAGGAAAAATCAGTGAATGGAAAGTCTGGATAGAAACTTCCTTGGTGGTTTGAACTCGTTTCCCACAAGTAATTCCATGTTCTTTGGCGTCCATCAGTGCTTGCAGATTGCTAAAACAGTTTCAGTTCCTGTGACAAAGAAACAAGACTACTCGGCTGTACCGGTTCAAGATGGTTAACTTCATCACAAAACTGTTTATTTTCAAGCACCATATCAGAACAAGAAGAAGAAAGTAAACACTTAGCTTCCAAGAAGTTTCTGAGAAAGGTTTGGGTCAGACCTGACTGTGTAGATTAATCTCCTGGTCGCCAAGGTCTGGTTTGAAGCTGATGGGATCGGCTAGCTTCCCATTGAAGCAAGTGTAGAACAGTTTTGGCCGGTTTTAGAGAATGGATCATAACTTCATGATTCCGTGGCCATTTTTCCTGATATTGAGCTTTCTGGAAAGAGGAGACATTCATCTTGAATCCTATGATTGGCTTTGGCTTAGGCCGCTTCTTCACAAGGCTTGAATCTGCTTCAAAAGCTGGGTACTCGCAGATAGATGGACTGGGAAACCGCCTGTTTGAAAAATTCATAACTCCTTCCTCCGTGAAGCTTTTCAAGTGATTCCAGGCCTCAGTGAATCCTTGGGGAGTTGACTTTCTAGGAAAATTTGAGTCAAGACGAAAGACCTTCTGGAAGTCGAGATACCCTTCGTGGACTTATCCTCTGTCGCTGGCATCTCCAAGGTAGCCGGTTTGGACAACAATGCTTCTCCAAAACACAGGCTGTTGGGTGCGATCAGTGCTTTCATTCAGAGGCTGAACCTGTCTTTCCTGGATACTCAAAACAAACACTAAAAGACCAGGATCATATGTGCAAGAGAGATACTTGTTCAAATAAAAAATCAAGATATCTTTTCCAAGAACAAGTAGCACACATTTCAGCCTTTCATGATGCTCATCAAAATAGATGTTACAAACCAGAAATTTCTCAAGACATGCAAAAATATTAGACATTTTCAGAAAGTGCATATCCTGCTCAACATCTGAACACACAAGTTTAAGTTCAGATTGAGAAACATTTATCAAAGACTTAAGAGACTTGTCAAAGAATGTGTTGTAAACCAAAATATCATCAAGGCTCAAAACAACACATTGATCACGAGATGATCTCAAAAGATGCCAAGTTTTATCAGTTTCAAAACACACAAGATCAGGCTGCAAAACATAATCACAAGAATCAAGATCACAAAAATCATTTTCAGTTCTAAGTGATTCATGTTCCAGCAACTTCTTAACCAAAATTCCGTCCAAGGCACAAGAGGATGCAAATAAATTATCAGTGATCAGTGCATGAATATAAGAACTCAGATCAAATTCATTTCCTTTGAAAACAAACGAATCAAACGAGTTTCTAGCACAGAAATCGGTTTGTTGCAAACTATGATCAAATGACTTTTCAAGAGAATGAAAACCTTTGTTGTGTTCCAAGAACTGATCAAAGCTCAAAATAATTCCAGAATTGATGCCATTGACATTTTGAAAACATTGTTGATCAAGAAGTTCATCAGGTTTAAAATTTTCAAAAGAATTAATTATGTTTTCAAAAACAGATTTTGAAACACAAAATTCTTTCATCTTGTCAAGACCAAAACGAGTCACATCATGAGAACTGATCGTGACAAACATGACAGGCAGAGAATTAAACAAATCAGAGTTCTCACTGTGCTTTTGAAGATCAGGAGACAAAGGGGGAGGAGATGTGCTGGGATCAAAGCATAGATGACTCTCCATAGCTATGGATGTGATGCTTGTTGCTTCCTCATCAAAGACTGGACCAGGTTCGTCCTCCTCATCAAAGATAGGATCTGGAACATCATCCAAAGATATCCAAGTGTCAAGACATGGGCACTGATGTGGATAGTCCAGTGGCTCTTCCTCAAAAACCTGTTGAGACAAAACAAGACTACTCGGAAGCTCCGGTTGCAAAACGGTTAGTTCTACCATAGTCTCTTCATCATCATTCATAAACTCAGTTTTAAAATAAGGAAGATCACAATTTTCTTCACAAGACATCAGATTATCAATCAGCTCTTCTTCATATTCATCAAAAGTAGGTAATGAATCTGAAAAATATTTAAACTCTTCAACATGGTTTTCAGATTTACCTTGGGTTTTCTCAGTGATGAATAGAGATGGATCAGCTGCTGGGGCACGTGTGGATGTGCTCTTCTCATGGATCTTACTGGCGTCCTTTAGGGCTTTCATCATGCCCTTCTCAAAGTAGTCACTAATCTCTTGGACATCAAACTGAAAAGATCGCCTTTTTGGAACAGATTCTCCTTTGGACGATTTGAATTGTTCCTTTGTCCTCCTCTTTGGCTTTTCCTGCACACTAACAAACTCATCAAAATTGTTCAAAGAATATTTAAGTGGAGTTTGAGAGACAGATGGTCGTGGAGACTTCTCCTTGCTACTTCTCCGGTGAAGACCAAACATTGTAACCTGAAAATCTCAACACAAAAGTTAGTAGATAAAATTCCTCACTCTCTCAAGTGTTTAATCTCACCCACTCAAGTGTTTTCTCTCAGATTTATGGTGATCACACAGTTTCTTCTCAAGGTTCTAAGAGAACAGATCAAAGAATCCCAATGGGCAAATCCAAGCAAGATCAAAGGTTTAAGATAGAAAGATAAGAGATTTCAAAGGGGAACCCGCCTTAACCACCTCAAAGGCCGGATTTCTCTTCGGCCAGCAGGCTTACTCTTCCACCACCACACCACAAACAACGAACTTTAAAACTTTTTTTTTTTATAATCTTTTTCTTTTTTTTTTTTTACAGCATAAACTTAGATCTTATTTTTTTTTAAAATATGGTGGGTAATGAGGGGCCAAGGTTCAAGATAGATAGATGAAGAAGTGTTTAGAAGAAATGGAGAGATGAGAAAAATGGATAGAAATAGAGTTACCAGAAGAGTGGCTCTGATACCACATGAAAAATGGATAGAAATAGAGTTACCAGAAGTGAAACCCACAAGCAAGGCTCTTTCTACCAGGTGCTTCAAATGCCATAAGGTCGGCCATTATGCTAATAAGTGCCACAAACAGAAACCGTTGGTGACCTTGAAGAACGTTGAAACCGAGCCAGAAAAGGAAGTATCTTTGTCCATTCAAAAGTCGGACCACATTCATAATGAGCTTTTTGTTGATTATAATCCTTTTCCTTATAATCCTTTTCCTTTTAATGATTCAGATTTGAGGAAAAATCTTTTTGAAGAAGAGAGTATGATAGAACCAAAATCAAGCACCGTCTTTTTTGGTTCATGGACACGGCCCAAGATGGGGATCATGTCGACCAGCTTGATCCAACCGAGATTTTTCCATCAGATCGTGACACTACTTTGGAGCTGGATGAGCTGAGTGAGATAAGCGACACTACTATGGAGCTGGATGAGCTAAGTGACACTGAAGAAGGAGCTGATTTTGATGCACCCTTGGATAGCACACTGGGCAAAACATACATGCATGGTTTGGTCATGGGAAGCAGTAATGATATATGTTCATTGTTTGACTCATATCTTCCAAACCACGAGGATTCTACGCATGAAATTACTTGGAGAATGTGATCAACTCAATTACAGAGCTCCTCGACGAAGAATCATATCAAACGGAGTTCAGATGTGGAAGTTATGCAATTTACAAATCAGGTGATCTTCAGTTCTCGCGAATTCAGGCTGTGTGGATCGTCTGGCGTGCATCCCGATCATTCCCACCGTGGACCAGCACGACCAGAATGAACCTGGACAGTGTCTGAAGATTCACTTTGACCAGTCTGCCTCAATTTCATCAACCTTGACCAGTCTTCATCAAATTCCACAAATTTGACTCATTAATAATTTTCTAGTCCATGTTGTCTTTTTCTATGCATTGTTTTCCACAATTTCTTTATGTTTCTCTTTGACTACAAGTAGTATAAATGTGTAGTCTCATCTATGAATAAAATCAGATCATTTTGAAGTTTATCTTTGTTCTTCTTTTCTCTGAGTGAGAGAGAGTTCTTTAGCTAGTTCATCGGTTTGAACCGGCTTGTTGATTTGGTGGTCAGCCAATCATCTTTGTGTGTTATTTGGTGGTTAGCCAACGCACTACATCTGTTCTTTGGTGGTTAGCCTTAGATCGAGGGTATATCAAGAGTCATTCCGCACCTCTTGACGATCCATTCATTCCATTCCAGTTCCAGAAGTGCCTTCGCCTTCTCGGTTCATATCCAACATCCGGCCAAAGCAATCATTCTCGATTTTGGGCGTATCATTTGGTATCAGAGCCACTTTGGCTGGTTTGTTTTCTATCTTCTTTTCACCTTCTCATCTCTTCATCATTTCTTATTTCTCCTCGGCCAGCAGGCTTTCTCTTCCACCACTCCCCCTGGATTTCTCTTCAGAAGTGATTCAAGCCAAAACTTTTACCTATCAAATAGAATCCTTATTTGAAGCAAGTGGATGGAACCCAGGATCACTCAATTACCGCGGACGACCTGATCATCACAGCATGAACCTGGACGCATCATGAACCTGGACAGTCAATGAACCTTGCCAAGTCTTCATCAATTTCCGCACATTGACTGGTCTTGGTCAAATTCATATTTTCTATGTCTTGTTTTCAACATTTCTATTTTCAATGTTGTCTTTTCCAAGAATTCTCTTTATGTTTCTTTGACTCACAAACACTATATATATGTGATGTCTCTCATGAATAAAAACACATCGATTTTTCTATTATCTCTTTTGAGTTTTCTCTCATTGTTCTTTGCTTAGAACATTTCTAGTTTCTTGGTGAGGTTATCTCCAAGTTTCGATCCTTCCTTTGTTGGACCGGTGCGTCACATCCGGCAACAATTGAAGTCTGGTAGTTTCATCGGGCCTTCCGCAACTCGTTGTGTCACCGTTCAAACCATCAGTTCTCAATCCTCCCGGATCTGAGTCCATATCAACCTTACCGAAAGAGTGATCCTAATTTTGGTTCTATCAAGCATAGATCACTCAAACGGACTTAGGGGATATGAACTCGCCAAAAGGGAGAACTAATGGTTTGAACGGTGACACAAAGGGTTGCGAAAGGCCCAATGATACTACCAGAGGTGAACTCCGAAGAGAACTGATGGATTGAACGGTGAAACAAAGGGTTGCGGAATGCCCGATGATACTACCAGAGGTGCTTGATTGTCGCCTGATATGACTCACAGGTCCGACAAGGAAGCAAACTCGATCTGTTGCCGGATGTGACGCACCGGTCTAACGAGAAAAGAGAGAGTTACTTGGAGCTAACCACACCAAGAACAAGAAAAGTGAGATACCCTCTCAAGGTTCAAAAATAATCTCTCAAAGCTTATTTTATTTCATTGATCAACTAGCCTTTATATAATAGGCGAAGCATATAAAAGGTTGGAATACAAAAGACTAGTCAAACATAGAATTTAGCAATTTATAAAAACAAGGAAGACTTGACCAAAGACTTTGAATTGACCGAAAATCATAAATGTCTTGACTTGACCCAAATTGAAGGATTGTAGTCGTCACACTCTTCGGCTGGTCCTCGTGCTTTCTCATGGTCGACCGTCTCTGCATTGCCGTCAGATTGATATATTATTCGGTCATAGCTTGTATTTTTTTGTTGGGTCTTTCTTTCTTTGGGCTGAAACATGTCCATAAACA
>NC_079514.1:27561217-27772136 GCF_000801105.2 Raphanus sativus | reverse complement strand
TATTTCCATAAATCATCAAGCCCATCTTGTTTAAAACTCGAGACCAAAAGCCAAACTTTCTTGATTTGTTTCTGCTGCTGATTCAGGGCACATCATTCCCTTCTTCTTTAAAAAGATTTGCCCTCAAATCTGTCTTTCTTTAGCTTCAGATAGAATGATCTCTTGGCCTTTCGTAGAACTCTTTTTTTTTTTTTAAGAAAAGAAGATGAAAGGTAGAAGATGGATGAAGAAGATGGAAAGATGAGAGAAAAAGAACAGACAAGTACCGGTTGAGTAGCTCTGATACCACTTGATACGTCCTGAGATTGGATAGGATCACTCAAACGGACTTAGGGGATATGAACTCGCCAAAAGGGAGAACTAATGGTTTGAACGGTGACACAAAGGGTTGCGGAAGGCCCAATGATACTACCAGAGGTGCTTGATTGTCGCCTGATATGACTCACAGGTCCGACAAGGAAGCAAACTCGATCTGTTGCCGGATGTGACGCACCGGTCTAACGAGAAAGAAAGAGTTACTTGGAGCTAATCACACCAAGAACAAGAAAAGTGAGATACCCTCTCAAGGTTCCAAAAATAATCTTCAAAGCTTATTTTATTTCATTGATCAACTAGCCTTTATATAATAGGCGAAGCATACAAAAGGTTGGAATACAAAAGACTAGTCAAACATAGAATTTAGCAATTTATAAAAACAAGGAAGACTTGACCAAAGACTTTGAATTGACCGAAAATCATAAATGTCTTGACTTGACCCAAATTGAAGGATTGTAGTCGTCACACTCTTCGGCTGGTCTCGTGCTTCCGCATGGTCGACCGTCTCTGCATTGCCGTCAGATTGATATATTATTCGGTCATACCTTGTATTTTTTTGTTGGGCCTTTCTTTCTTTGGGCTGAAGTATGTCCATAAACATATTTCAATAAATCATCAAGCCCATCTTGTTTAAAACTCGAGACCAAAAGCCAAACTTTCTTAATTTGTTTCTGCTGCTGATTCAGGGCACATCATTTACGCAGGATGATCACTCAAACGGACTTAGGGGATATGAACTCGCCAAAAGGGAGAACTAATGGTTTGAACGGTGACACAAAGGGTTGCGGAAGGCCCAATGATACTACCAGAGGTGAACCCCGAAGAGAACTGATGGATTGAACGGTGACACAAAGAGTTGCGGAAGGCCCGATGATACTACCAGAGGTGCTTGATTGTCGCCTGATATGACTCACAGGTCCGACAAGGAAGCAAACTCGATCTTTTGCCGGATGTGACGCACCGGTCCAACGAGAAAGAGAGTGTTATTTGGAGCTAACCACACCAAGAACAAGAAAAGTGAGATATCCTCTCAAGGTTCCAAAAATAATCTCTCAAAGCTTATTTTATTTCATTGATCAAATGGCATTTATATAATAGGCAAAGAATACAAAAGGTCTGATTCCAAAATACTAGTCAAACATAGAAATTAGCAACTTATAAAAGCAAGGAAGACTTGACCAAAGACTTTGAATTGACCAAAATTCATAAATGTCTTGAGTTGACCAAAATTGAATGATTGTGGTCGCAGAACTCTTCGGCTGGTCTCGTGCTTCCGCATGGTCGACAGTCTCTGAATTACCGTCAGACTGATATATTATTCGACCACGACTTGTATTTTTTGTTGGGCCTTTCTTTTTTTGAGCTAAAACATGTTCATAAACATGTTTTCGTAAATCATCAAGCCCATCTCGTTTAATCCAAAACCCATAAGCCAAACTTTCTTGATTTGATTATGCTGCTGATTTGGGGTGCATCATTCCTTCCTCCTTTAAAAAGATTTGCCCTCAAATCTGTCTTTGATTAGCTTCAGATGTGATGATCTCTTGGTTTTTCGTAGAACTTTTTTTTTTTGTAAAGAAAAGAAGATGAAAGGTAGAAGATGGACGAAGAAGATGGAAAGATGAGAGAAAAAAAAATGAACAGACAAGTACCGGTTGAGTGGCTCTGATACCACTTGATAGAACCTAGATACGGATCACTCTACCGGTACGGATGATATGAACTCAGATCCGAATGGATTGAGAACTAGTGGATCGAAGGGTGACACTAAGGGTTGCGGAAGCCCAAAGATACTACCAGAGTTTCGAAGGTTGCCGGATGTGACGCACCGGTCCAACACAACGAAGATGTTTCACTCGGAGATATCCTCACCAAGTAAACTATGAATGTTCTTGAGACAAAGAACAATGAGAGAAGACTCAAATAAGCAAAGCAAAAATCGATGTGTTTTTATTCATGAGAGACATCACATATATATAGTGTTTGTGAGTCAAAGAAACATAAAGAGAATTCTTGGAAAAGACAACATTGAAAATAGAAATGTTGAAAACAAGACATAGAAAATATGAATTTGACCAAGACCAGTCAATGTGCGGAAATTGATGAAGACTTGGCAAGGTTCATTGACTGTCCAGGTTCATGATGCGTCCAGGTTCATGCTGTGATGATCAGGTCGTCCGCGGTAAGGAGAAGGACGGACGCAAGGCTGCCCACATGGTTGATCATCGATGATCCATGAACGAATGAAGAGATAGCTCGACCCAAATCTTCAGAGAGCCTAAGTAACATCCCTTTGGAGAAGTTGGATGCATCGATCATCATGAAATCATCAAAGTGGTCGGAAAAGTCGAGATCAGCCTGATCCGGGCGTGCGGTATGTCCCAAACGGGCCAAGAAAGATAGGCTAAGTCCGGAATCTGATTCTTCATGATGATCATGGGTTCTGGCTTGACTGTTAGCTCTGGAATGACGAATGGGTCGGGGAAGAACGCCTGTGGGTCGGCTGATTCGGTCATCAGGTCGTGGATCCATCCTTAGGTCGCGTCAGGGTGCACTCGGGTCGATCCGGTACACGGCTTTGTCTGTTGATCTGGTACAGCTGAGTGGCTGAACCTCAGATGGACTGATCTGATCGTCCTGAGTCTGCTCCAAGTCCTGGTTCAGGTCCTGGGTTCCATCAATTACCGTACTTCTTCCGAACAACTCTTCCGAGCAACTTCCGTTGCGAATGTGGTTTGTCTCGACTCTGTGGAGTGATTTCTATAAAATCACTCGAAACTTAAAACGGTTAACGAATACTAAACAAAGCCAAAACGAGAGATCGTATCCCTCATTGCTAAGACGTTTTCTGACACCTAAGATTTCGCTCGTTGCGGACTCTCGACTTTTGTCTACTAATCTTACTTTCGGAAAACTACTCAAAACTCCTTCAGATCAATCCCAGGGAAACGAGAAAGTTTATGATTAAGATTAGTCACCAGAATTACACCTCACCGCAGCTAGAGATTCCGATATTAAAATTTGATAACTTTTACGAAACACATTTCGTAAGACAAAACTCAACAAATATTTCACGAGAAAGATTTTGTACAATTAAACTCGATAACAATTTTACGAAACGACTTCCGTTAAATTAACTCGGCAGCAGTTGTGAAATAACTCTCGAAAAATAAAAGCTCGACAGCGCTTTAGGAAACAGCTTTCGTAAGATCAATCTCGGCCATATTTTATGAAACATCATTCATAAAGCCAAACAATATTATATCTGGAACATAACCAGTTCGCTCGCAGCCTGACGAACTGAGAGCCTCACTCGAGTGACGCCTTGTCCATTGACCCGTCTTTCCAAAACGCCCCTCTTTGTCTTCTTCTCCTCCCTTTGGTTCAACGATTTCGTAAAATTCCTTCGATGCATAAAACACAATGTGATTTTACCAGATTCTGCCACGTTGAGTCGAAAGCATCTATTCATAACGTTGATAGACTTTTCAACAATATACAAAGCGCACCTGGTCAATTTGGTAAAACCAGAGATACGAAGAAACGAGGACGAACTTCGACATTGATATCCCTTCCTCATTCCGATATTCTCGAAAACCAATTCATATAAAATTCGGTAATTTACTCTACGAAGTCCTTTGACGTTGAATCAAAAGTGGCCATTCCTAAACGCATAATAAACTTTCGATAAAGTCAGAAGAAAAGAGGAGAAGAAAAATGAAGAAGGGGCAATCTCGAATCATCAATGGGACTAAGGTACGTCCGACTAAAAATTCCGTCAAGGTTTTAATTTTTTGGTAGGAAAAGAACGAAACGTCTTGAAAACTGCCGTAAAATTTAGGGAACTTAAAACCTAGGTGGATAGTCTAGCAAGCTAAGTCTTAGGCAAATTTTCCAGTCTTGTTCCATTGTTCCTTGACTTTCCAGGCAGAACTTGTAAACCGATCTAGTCTCTCGAAAAACCGAGAAACGATCGCCACACATTCTAAGGCACACTCGTCCTGCTTCCTAAAGAAAGAAAAACCTTCGAAAGAACGGTTAACCCGTTTTCTTTCGTAAAATAAATTAACGGATCCAATGGATATCAGTCGTAGATAATTTTTGCTCCATAAGGTTGTCGATTCCTGCTTTTACTACCCTCGACTACGTCCAAGCAGGAAATGACCCTACAACCGAATCCGCACATATTCTACGACTATCATTTACCAACAACTTCCCTGGCTATACGGCTGCACCTAGCATCCATGCCAATCCAAAACTACTGAGTGATCACCGCTCCAACCGCTTAAATGGCTAACGGCTAATCGACAATCCACGAGTTGTCGTGAAACGCCAAGTGACTATTATGCAAGCAGTTTGTCGTATAACCCAGAATTGGAAATCATACGATGAATTCTTCGTAACGAAACTCAGTCGTAACAACCATATGGTTAACGGAAGATGTAAACTTATCATTAATAGATTAAGTTCTATACGCCCCATAAAATGCGGCATAAAAACAAACACTCGTAATAAAGCTCCTAGTGCTATACGAGTCATTCTTAAAAATTCAAAAAAAAGTTCCGGAAGGCCAACACTTCACGAAACACAGTGAAGTTAGATGCTTCTCCCTGGTAAATTTACACGACCCTTTGGTCCAAAATCCTCAAAAAAATTCGCCAACTACTAAACGGCTACGACAACGGATCTAGTATCCACAAAACGATTATCACGTCCGGACACATGTCTCTCATCGCTTACACCTGAAAACGCTCGCTAAAAAGTAGCATACGGACCAAGCGACAAAATTAAAATCTGAAGTGACTACTCGGATTCTACCATTTGCACTTGATGAAAGTATAAATCAAATCATAAGCGAAAACCCATAAACCTTCTTATGGCAAAAGAAAAATAAAGTCGCAGCATTGCGAGTGCTCGAATAAACATTTTCGACCAAAATTTCATACGCCTTCTAAACGGCATTATATCGTTGTTGCTGATCACAACAAACGAACTCTAGTGTCCTAAACAGACAAGCCACCTAAGGGTAGGCTCTCTTACATCCGACCAGGATACCATAGCACACTATACAAGAAAACCGAAATTTCGTTTGAGTGTTTCGAAAAGGAAGTAGCTCCGACTCGTACCCAGACAAATCATAATAAGCCGATAACACTTCCCGGATTTTAAAACGGTAAAAGTCAGGTTAAAATCGCAAACAGGCAAAACGAAAGCCGATTTGTCATCGCAAAGCCTCAGTCCGAAAGTAAACCTAGGTCTTGCCCTAAACCCAGCCTTGCTGGTATTTAACATCTCACAGACATAGTATACCCACCCAA
This sequence comes from Raphanus sativus, assembly GCF_000801105.2. NCBI lineage: Eukaryota > Viridiplantae > Streptophyta > Magnoliopsida > Brassicales > Brassicaceae > Raphanus > Raphanus sativus. The sequence goes on along the minus strand of NC_079514.1, from coordinate 27,766,503 downwards.
TACAAGATCCCAAAACTTGTCTCTTCACTTAAGTCTATCCGTTTCACGAACCTTCGCGTAAATCAGTAAACCATGAAAAATCTCGCTTTGTACAATCGATGGACACGGTGATCATCGGAGAGGCAGGAATGAGACGACAACTCACACCCTGTCCATCTAACTTCGATAAACGGAAGTTCTCTCGATTTATAAAAACCACGATTTTATAGATATGAGCAAAATATTTTTTACAGGCCAAACTTGGCCAAAATAAACAGCCTCCGAGGCTACTCTTGCGGCCGACAAAGGTCCAGTACGAAATACCATCGACAACAACATGCTCGAAATAACTAGACGATAAAGTCTCACTGGAAAACAGGACATAAGAATCTTAACTCCAAGATGAACTACGAATGGCTTGATCCCTTTTGACAAAGGGTACGTAGGCAGCTTTCATCGAACCGCAGCCCCAATCTTATAAGATTCCACTCTTCTTAGAATGAACATACTACTTTCAACGAACATTTCAACCGTTAATTCCACCTAACTTGACTAACTTGTCTTATCGCACGCTAGAACCTCACATCTACGATCCACAGTTCTAACGGGCTGGGGGGCTAACTGTTGGGGTCAAAAATGGTCACAACGAAATAAACGTTCGAAAATGTTCCTCGAAAAAGATAATTCCCGTAAAAATTACTTATACTAATTTTTACGATAAAATTCTTGAATAAATTTGTCCGCAGCGTCGAAACAAGCTCCAATGGTTCGTATTGACGACGAAGTTAGTATCAAATCATTCGTAAAAATTGTCGACGGTGTCTTTGCGAAAGGTATCCAAGCATTCAAATCTCTACGAAGAACTTTTCGACAAGATCATGTTCTTGTCGTAAAACTGAAGCTTGAATACTCGGACAACAGGTTCTCGAAACAAAGACTTCAATCCGCGGAACAAGCTCGCTAAATAGAAGCTCGCTCAATACCGAGAGCTCGTTCAATACAAGCTCACTCGCTACAATCTCACTCGCTACAAGCGAGTGTACAAGCTCACTCGCTACAAGCTCACTCGCTATAGGGAGTGAGCTACAGAAAAGCTGGGTCGCTATAGGGAGTGAGCTACGGAAAAGCTGGGTCGCTATAGGGAGTGAGCTACAGGAAAAGCTCGGTCGCTATAGGGAGTGAGCTACAGGAAAAGCTCGGTCGCTATAGAGAGTGAGCTACGGAAAAGCTGGGTCGCTATAGGCAGTGAGCTACGGAAAAGTTGGGTCGCTATAGGGAGTGAGCTACGGAAAAGCTGGGTCGCTATAGGGAGTGAGGTAATGGAAAAGCTCGGTCGCTATAGCGACCGAGCTCACCAGACCCGTCTCGGCGAGGGCTTCGATTTGATATCTTGATCGTTTTCTGGGTTCTCACGGTTTGAGAGAACGGCCTCTTTGAAGTTCCAAGGCAGATTCCTTAAAATCTTGTTTTAAGACAACGATTCTTTAAAACAACGATTTCTTAATCAACGATTTCTTAAAACAACGATTACTTAATCAACGACTTAAGAAATCAACGATTTCTTAATCAAAGACTTAAGAAATCAACGATTTCTTAATCAACGATCTAAGAAATCAACGATTTCTTAATCAACGATTTAAGAAATCAACGATTTCTTAATCAACGACTTAGGAAATCAACGATTTCTTAATCAACGACTTAAGAAATCAACGATTTATGAAAGTAACGATTTCTTAAATCAACGAAACAATGTTATCAAAGGTCCAAACATCCGCAAACAAACATCCTAAGAGCATTGTAGCTTCACAATGGTTTCGGACGCTTGGACAACGGATCTCAGTCCACGGCACAAGCCCGATCGCAATGGCGATTGGGTCACGAACAAGAGCTCGGTTGCTATAGCGACCGAGCTTCGATTACAACTCGGAAGCTATAGCGACCGAGCTCCGTATAGAGCTCGATCGCTATAGCGACCGAGCTGCGGATAGATCTCGGTCGCTATAGCGATCGAGCATTCGTACATCGACTATTTTCCGAAACGTCTAAAGTCTTCCGAAACGACTATACGACGTAAAACAATGCATTCTCGACTGTCCGTAAAGCTATTCTCCGCAACCCACGACTAACCATTTCTTGATCTCTCGATCAAATGGAATTGTCCGTTCGGTTTACGATAAAACCGCGGAAACTTAACCTTATCAGAAAAATCGTAAAAAACGTCTCGAATTAAAAAGACGGCCCAAAGGCTCCTAAACTTGACTCGAGGCCCACTTACGATTTCTTAAAAACCCATAAACCTTATGACGGTTTATGCTTGGAGGATAAGCATCAGTTTCCGCGGATAAATGGAAACTTTCCGCAGATAATCACGAAGATCGGAAAAAATGGAATATTCCCATTTTTCGACTATGACGGCTTAAGGGCAAAAGGGGGAAGCGTAAACCGACCTTGGAGGGAGTATATAAGGAGCTCTAGGCGAGAGGCATAGAGGGCATCACTTTTTCCAGAGCAACTTAGCACTTAGAGCATTTTAGGCAACTTTCCGTTTTTGTTTTTCGAGCTGCGACCCAATTAGGTTTAGCCACCTTCGGGTATTAGAACTAGGATCTCGCCAACAGCTCTCGTAGCCGAAGCACGTTATCCTGTTGTTATTACGCTCATACGCAGATTCGGAATAAAATCCTTCTTGCTCTTTTTTACGATTTTTATTTTATTTTTTGTTATTATCGTGTTCTGATTGCTTGACGTGTGGTTTCTCAGAAATCCGGGACCTCTGGGAAATTAGAGTTTTCCTATTTTCCTAAAATATACGAAATATTGACGGTGCGAATTTCGGTTCCCACATTGTTGCTTAATGTTGTTGCTCATCTATACTATTTACATTGTTCTAAGCACGACATATTGATAGACCACTGGTGGAGAGTTAAAATTCTACAATTACTATATATTGGGATCTTTTTATGCTTCATTTGATAACTTTGTTTCTAAAGTTATCTCATGATTTTTCGGAGTAATAATTTTTACTTTAAAATCGCTTTCAGAATTTTATAAAGGCTATTAAGTTTTTGTGCTTGCACAATATCCATATCAAAATTGCAAGTTACCTTATCTCGATAGATAAGTTAACTTTAAAAAAATATACAATACCAAGTCTTGATTTTTTTATATTTTCCAACTAATGTTTGGATAGATTTTAAGAGGCTGTTATTTCAGATTTATATACTTAAATATGTTAGTTATTTTAAAATTTAATATCTAAAAGAATATGCAAATTCTATAAGATGTTTTTAAGTTGTCCAAAATACTATTAATAAGACTTCATATTCCTATGTTTTATGATCACATGATCATTGTCCAAATTTTAATACCTAAAAGTATATATGGTTGTTTTTAAGTTGTCCAATGTATGCATAGGATAGTCAAAAATACATGTTTAAAAAGTTAAATGATACTCAAAATACCAAATATACTTAAAATATCTGTTGATTTGTTATCCAAATATTTAAGCTAAACTAATTTTTATGTTAAGATTAAGTATTTTGGCATACATTTTTCAAATTTGTATGTTATATACTATTCTTATTTTGAGAAACTTAAAGTGTATATGAACTTTATTTTAAACAAAAATTAAATGGATTATCCGAATCCATACCCAAACCGAACCATAAAGATATGAACCGAATTGAACCCACAAAGATTAGAACATAACCAAACCAAAGTGAACCAAAACAAACCGAACCAAATGGTACCCGAAGACACATCCCTAATCAAATGTAAAAAAAAAAGTTATTGATAACACAATGTATATTGTCAATATAACACATTTTTTAAAAAACTCATCCAGCGTAGGGCGCGGGTTATCATCTAGTCTTGTATGCCAAAAGGAAACCTTTTTGACTGTCTATTGGGTTTAGAATTAAGGATAGGCTTAGGGCCTGAGATTCTTTTAAGCAGCACTATTCCCAGTTAAGAAGCTGACTAAAATACAAGAATGTTGTAAGAAAAAGAAAAAAAGAAATGAATTTTTTTCCAACTGGTTTTGATTGATGAAACAGAGGAACATACAAGAAGAGCACACAAGACTGAGCATCTAAATCCGGCGGAAACACGTTAACATCCCCGGAAGCTTATAGCCCACACAGGGGAAGTTCAAACCCAAACAACGGGTGACATACAAAAACTACTACAAACACAGTATTAACCTTGACTCTTGCATCCAGTCTCGAACACAAACCTTAAGGAAGAGAATAGATATAAGACTTCGGGGTTTGACGAGCCGGACAACATGCCGCGAGCAGCACCAGTAAGATACAGCAATGCAATGACTTTCACAATGAAGACCAAGATAACCTGAACCTTCAATCCAAGGAATCAAACCAGAACACACACGCCAAACACCATATACCGACAAAGAAGCAAACAGACAAACGCTTGGAAATTAATCTCCCTTCTCAACTGAACCTTCTTCGGAGAGTCAACAGCTTCTACCTCTTAAAAAGCTTCCATTAACCGAAGCCACCGAGGACAAGAGAGGCACAAGACAATCCGGAAAGAACACTTATTACAAGGCCAGGAGAAGGACTCTAAACCACAGAGATAACAGCGAAACAAACCACAGAGATATTATAGAATCCATATTCAGTTATTATTAATATTATACCTTTTAAAATCTATTAAGATACAGAAATCTCGTGTATTTGGTCCAATTTGAAATTATGAGAAAATAAGCCAATTCATATGTTTTACCATGTATGTACAATTACAATTAATAAGATATATTTTTCAAATCTTTAAGATATGTAAATTTCGTGTAATGGGTCCAATTTGAAATTGCATCCCTGAGCATATATTTGTAAAATTAGTATCCTAATAAAATATCGGTTTACCTTTTTACGTGTATCCAAAGTTACCATTTACTAAACTGTACGATAAGACTCGTAAATCTAGAACCACCATATAACACAGCTTTTCATTTTATAAAAATATTAAACAGGTAAAATAGTCTATTTTTATTAGAATCAAGGAGAAGTTAAAAAGAATCTTAGAACATCCTTGGACAAAGAAAGGACAAACTGGGAAACCAGTTCCTTTTTGATCGATGCATGTATTTTATAATTCTGCACAGTACAAAAAACATGGGGATCAGATACAAAACAATTTTTTAAGCGTAAGATGTTGTCAAAATAGGTACTAAAGACAACTTACATTTGCATCCACGAAAACTATTTCTATGGTCTCACCACCAGCCCGAGTACTGCTTCCAAAGTCTTATGACTTTCACCCAATCTTCCACATAGATTTCTTAGGCTTCAAATAAGAGATGGAATTCATTTTCGATGATGCTTTTCAAAACGTTTAGTTTAGGTTGTGATGTGATTCTAGGAATAGGCTACATCGATATTTATAGTGAGTGTAAGGGTTTAGGCAACGTGAGATCCAATCGTATCTTCATATTTTGACGCCTAAAATCAAGCCACAAAAAGAGCTAGATGTTCGTCAAATTATTATAACTTTTGGAAAGAATACAACAAATTTTATTTTATATTTGTATTTTAAATATTAGCTTACTATATATTCTCTCTGTTTTTAAAAGATACATATTCTAGAAAAATCACACATGTTAAGAAAACTTATTAAATTTTGATTGTAAATACATTGTTTTTTGTGTTTAACATTTTTTCATAAGTAATAACCAATTAAAATCCAATAAACATAATTTAATTTCTTAAAATTTGTTATTTATCATTATTATATGTATAGAAAATGTAAAATGTTGGTCTTTTTGAAACAAAATATTTTCCTAATATATGAATCATTTTGAAACAGAAGGAATATATATTTCTAAATAAATTTTAATGAATATTCCAACCAACATAAGGAAGGATGTGGTCTCACGAATAGTAAACATGGTAATTATATTTATTAAGATTTCTAATTTTAAATATAAATATATTGGCTGGCGCCTTGTGTATAATGTTTTTACTATAACTGATAAACAGATTCTTATCAAAATGCACATGATAAACTTGGAAAGTAAACAATCGAGTTAAAACCAATAAAACATTTGTGTAATTCAAATATCAGTGAAATTATAAAGGAAACTCGACACCAATCAAGTCTCAAGAATGACACAGTTTTCGGATCAATTCGCACATTCATGACCTGATTTACGAATTTCCTTAACTACAAAGACTTAGATTCCTAAATGTATTTTTTTAGACTAACTCGGTACGTAAATTAAGGTTATATAAAATGTATGAACTTTTACATGGCATTATATATAAATGGTTCTTACATATAATATGCTAACTAATAGTATGATCCTTCCACATACTAACATATCGATGTAAATCAAAAACATATCTCAACCACTGGCAACATTTGAATTTGCAACATATCAAATTACACAGATTTTTTACCAGTCAAAAAGTCTCGAGCGAAAACTATTTAATCAGTATCATAAAAAAATATTTATATCATTACATCGAAGATGAATCTGGTTGTTTCACGTGAATACATGATCGGTAATAGTCAATGGCAAAAATATATATACAGTAATAAGATAATTAATAGTATGGTCAAGACACATACCGATGTAAATAATAGTATGGTCAAGACACATATAATAAGCTAACATACCAATGTAAATAAAATTTTGCCGTTGAAAATAACTAAACCGGTGCTCATTTTGAATTTACCATATATGAAAATCGTTGACACACATGAGCTAGTTCGGTTTACGGGGGGAGGAACATTGATGCATAAATGAAACATATACTATAATCATTTGGTAGTATTATTTGATAATGGTATGACATGTAATTATTCTAGTAAATAGAGGGTTATCCAATAAAGGCTTTGAGGTGGATCCTAATGATGACACCTAAGTAATGGCAAAATTGATAATAATATATTAGAGAAATGTTTATTTTAAAATGGTCTCCTCAAATAATAGAAAGAGGATTGTTGCAAAGAATTTTATTTTGATTTATTTCAGTTTAGTATGATCAATTTTTTTTTTGAAAACCGATGACCAATCTATTACAGGTCAAAGTCAAGCCAATAAATCAGTCAAATCACAATTTTTGTGCGGACTAATATATGTATATATATCTACTGAATTTTAATTTTAATATTTATTTTTACTAATTAGACTAAAATTTTAAATTATATAAATTCAATATTTATGATGGTAATTGATGTATTAAATAATGTTCTTTTGTATTATATTTTTATTTATTGGTTGTAGATTTTAGATAAAAGTAATAATAATCAAATTAGGAAGTTTAGATTTGAAACTAAATTTTATTGTATTTGTGAACTGAGAAAAATATAATGGCATTAAAAAGATCATAAACAATCACGGCCTATAAAACATCAACAAAATAACAATAGCCGATTTTTCTGCAATTTAGATTTTAAGAAAAGTGTGACAAAAACTCAAATAATAAATTACAAAATATAATCTCTATATTCTCTTAGATTATATTTATATTATTTTCAAAATTTTAATGTTATTTAATGTTTTATCCTAATTTTTTCATGCTTCTATATATATATATATATATATATATGTGGTTAATTTTCATTGTCGTTATATAATATTTATTATTTTGGTTTTAAATAACTATTTTGATGACATTTGTAGTAACGGATCAAAAAAAATTTGGTGTTTCATCATGTACAAATACAAATTAATTTATTTCAGGTTAGGAATATGTTTGTTTAATATTCAAAATATATAAATATTTAACATGAGTATACAATTTATATTTTACGAAAAAATAATTTCAATGAAATTTTACTTTTAAACTTAAGTTTAATATTGTAATAATATTTATTTGGATCAATTATTAAAATAAGAATCATATAAATTTGATATCATATTATTTATTAGAATCATAAACTAAATATTAGATAAGCATAATTATGATATCATTGGTAGAATTTGTATTTATTTTTATATCTATTTTTAATTTAATATCCTAAATATCATGATAAATAAAAATATATTAAAATATTAAAATATTTTCTTAAAATAGTATATATATTGGTAGAGTTAGTTAATATATGTTTATTAATTATTTTAAATATCATTCTAAATTTGTATGTTAATATTTTTTAATAATAATATTAGTTAAACTAGTGAGTTATCATAAACTCATGAATAAGATAACAAATCAGCAAAATCATCATTGAAATAATAATATAGATCTTTTTTTTTCATATATATATTTTCCTTTTTCAAAAAGAAAACGCGTTCTTTTTTTCCAATAATAATTCCTTTTTCTAATCCCTTCTTCTCAATAAATATTAAACAACAGATCTATTAGCGGAACACAACAAATGATCAGATGAACAAATTAAAAGAGATATGCACTTGTCAAACCTTTGGTAATGACGATATGGACGGCATCGTGTCAACGACACGGACTGTAAACTATGAATCAAAGACGCATGCCGTCATTGACTCTCAGATTTCAGGGTCATTCTCGATTTTAATCCGACAAGTTGAACGGTCTTTTGTGAGGCTTAATAGCATTCGTTGTGAAAATCTGCTATCACAAAAGACCCTACCTGCATCAGCCGCAATCGTGTTCGAGATCCCACCTAGTTTTCTTCTTGCTGGGGAAGAAATTTGCAGTGGTTATGTGTGTAACGCCTTGTCTAAGACAATCATAGACAGCTGGATTCAAGGGCTCATCCTTCCTCAAATCTGCAAAGAGGCCATTGAACTATCCAAAACAGGTCATGGTTTCTTGGTTGAAGCTCAAGTTGAAGCGGTCAAAGAAACATATATCAATGACGTTGTTGACTTAAACGATTACGACTCTAAAGGTCAAAGAATACCAATAAAACCAGTTTGTCCAATCTGTCTTAAGGAGTTTGTTCATAGTACAAGCACCATCATCACAAAGTTGCGTTGCTGCAACCATTGTTTTCATAGGGATTGTATTCTCACGTGGCTACGCCGCAATCATTCATGTCCAACTTGTCGTGATGATATCCACAATCCCCGACCAAAGAAACATATCTCAAAGACGGTGTGTTTAGGTCAAAAACCCATGGCCATTAAATACTCAGAGGCATGATTCATGTTTTTCTTTTAGTCATTTTCCCTTTCATGGTACTTGTTTCTAATATATATCTGTTCTCTTTCTTTGGTTTCCTTATAATAAAAAAATATATATATCTGTTATAATAATGTTGAATTTTCTCTTTTCAAAGTGAACTCAGCAAAATATATGCCAAATTTTGATACATCTCAAAACATTTAATAACCTATTAAATTTTATAATTAATACTGTATTATCGATTAACCAAAGTACATAGTAAAAAAAGTAAAATAAATTTCAAGAATAAAAGAAAAGAGACTGTTTCATGAAATCAAGCTAAAAGGTTAACCTTATGAGATATTTTCTCTTTTCTGGTTTCAAACTTAGGGGGGTTATTGGGTAATGAATTTCTATGGAGTTTGTAAATTTTAAGAGTTGATAGATCTTAAAAATTATGTGGATTGGGAAAATGTATATATCTTGACTTATGAAATTTGATTATAACTTAGACTGGCAAAGATTTTCATCAATTAGGCTTACCAAAAGAAATTTCATTAAAGAGACAAACTTTTTTTATAGATATATAAAGAGTACCAATGAAATAATAAAAATAATAATTTTAAAAATAATTTTGAATTATATGTTTTAAATTTGATATTTTATTAAAAAAAGCAATTTTTCAATTTTATTTTTTAAGTTTTCTTTCTGAAACTTGAAAATGCTTTTTCAAACTATTTTTCAAACTATTTTAATATTTATAAATATAATTATATATTCAAAATGATAAAACAATATAAATATAATTATACATTCAAAAATGTAAAGGTATATAAAATGTAATGAATTATAGTTTTGGACATATAATTTGGATTTAAGGTGCAATAGATATTTGCTAAGAATTATTACATAGATTTTGAAAATCACATGTATACATATGATATTTTGAAAATTGAGTCTTATGAGTAAAAATGAATAGAATTCATCTACCAATAACACTAGATTAGTTATAATTAGAGAATCAATAATAACAAGACTTTTAGAATAACAAGAGATTTGAATGGAGTTTGAAAATTCTTAAACCAGTAACAAAAAATTATATTGAGATTTTAGAAATTCAAGAACGAATAACAATGGAATCTCAAAATATAGTTTTTCTTTAAAATAGAAGAATTCTATTTTAGATGTATACATTGGATCAATTCCATAGAAATCTCTATTTTAGAGAAAAATATAAAGGCATACATTGGAGAAACTCTAAGAAACAGACACAAAATCACCTAAGACATTTCATATAATATAGATTATCACACAATTTCAAGGCAGCCTTCTTAAAATAGATCTCCACTGTTTGAAGAACCTGGTGGATGACTTCATCTGGATGCTTTTGTTTTTTGATCAAATTAAAAAATTGGGTTAGATCCACATGAGGGTGGAAAGCCTTAACCGGAGATGTTGAGGACCTGAAGGTCAATCCCATCTCTGTCAGAGGAGATACCAACCTATCTCTCCTTTCTACAAACACTTAGGGATGCTATCTACCTGTACGCGTACACAACTTACCAAATCACATTAACTAAGAATATATAGCTATCATTTTGTCACTCTTACATAACAAACTAAAACTTGGCAATGTGACAATAACTCAGAATCAGATTCTATAACAGAACCAAACCCATTTGATAGAAACAGAGTATAATGGTTCAGTTTGTCAAATGGATAAGTGGATAAGTAAAAGGCAAGCGAATGTTTTTTTTAATGTAGGAGACAGAAAGTATATCTCTTTTAGTGTCTTTTAGTCTCTATCGGAATGGTCGAAAAACATATTTGATTTTTTAGATCTCAGATTCGTGAATCGTGACTGTGGGCTACGAGAGAGACAAAAAACTAGGGTAAAATAAAATAAAAACTATATGTCGTTTAATGTAGCTCTTTAAAAAAAAACCATCGAATACCCGAAACTCAGATAGGATAAACCCGATAGGATAATTTATAAACCAAAACCTGCCCAAAATAAACCTGCGAAATTTAAAAACAGAATATAAGGGTTTTGGGTTTTAAACTTCAACCCGGTTTAGGGTATCCTATGGGTAAAAACCCATTCTTAACATACATAAGATAAAAAGAAAGACAATTACTTCTGGTTTTGCAGGCAGTGACATCGTAGCTAAAGAGTCCTCTTTGGAACCTATCCTCCCACTAAAAAACTTAACATTATAATGATTAGACTCACTCAAAACACGTACGTAATTCGAGCCTTGAAGCTAGAGAGCCTCCTACCTAAAAACAATCAATTTTAAGCTGGCCTAAAGGTCTACTTACAAATTTCCTAAGAACAAAACGCAAAAAGCAAACGCAGAGCAACGAAAGATAGTGACTCAAACAACATGCAGCTACGTACGATGTACATTTGACACCCGCTATGAATGAAATAAGTAACCAATAAAATCCGCAAAAATTTTAAAAAGCCTCTATTGTTTCCTTTTTTTTCTACAGATTCTGCGACAATTAGAGAGATAAAAAAAAAGATTACAAAAATAACTTCTACGCTGTTGGTGTTAATGAAACTTAATAATGATTTTGCATGGTTAGTTAGAAAGATATACGGACAAAGCTGTGATGCTGAGAGCTGCTGCAGGTTGAGGCACTTGGAGTAACCAATATCAAACAGTCACCACTTGGAGTCATTGACTTACTAAAACTACAACGACGTTGATTAGTTATAAATTCAATCATTTAAAATTGATTTGATTCGACACCCGCTATGGATGAAATAAGTAATCAATAACATCCGCAAACAAAATATACTAACTCCCCTCCGGTCTCTCCAAAGTTTAATTTCTATCTTTTGCAATATCGTTTTCTGTTAATATCCTACGCCGGTAGATTGTCACTTTCGAGTAGTTACATGTATACTTTTTAGTTCACACTTTTGAATAGATCGATTACTAGTTCTCTTTCATGAAGCCGTATAAAATCTCCCACAAAAAGTAAATCAAAATATAAATAATGCAAACTGATAACCAAAGAAAATCATTGATTAATTTGACAAGAATTGACGACGCATTGATGGACTTTTTTTTTCTTCTTCTGTTGTTGTTGATAAACATTGCATTAACGTATTCAACGTTGAACTCAAGATTATTTTTTCTCTTAGTTGTCATTTACTCTTTATTTTGTTGGCAGATGTGGCTAGTTTTGGATTTTAAAATTATAGGCTGTGATGAGTGGAAAAAAACAAAAATTAAACCTAGAATAGAAAACGTTAAAAGTAAAAACGATAAGATTTAATGCAAATGGAACAGCTGCGGGGGGACCACGTTAACACGTTAACAGAGATTCAGTTTGGTACTTAAAGATAGTAAAAACATTCTCATGTACTGGGAAAACATTCTACAAACAATCTAATCCAAGACGTTTAAGATTTGTAGAAACAGATTCAAACTACTTGTCTTGTATCATGAACAAATGTGCGAAAATAAGGAAAATATAGTTATAAATATATCTTTTGTATTGAAAAACTCAATTTTTGATCATGAAGGGTTCATTTTGGAGTGTCAAGGGAAACAAGTTCTTTAGGCTCTTGGATGTGGAAGAAGCTGTTAAAGCTCAGACCCATGGCAATGCAGATGACTAAAATGGAAGCTGTCTTCCTTCAAATAGAGCAAGAGATCCTGAACCTCAAAGAGCATGGTCTTGGACAACATGATGATATTTGTCTTTGGAAGCGGGAAAATGGAGATTTCAGACCGGGTTTCATGACCTCTCAAACATGGCACCTAATAAGAATGCATGCTCCTCGATCGTGTTCCATGGTTCATAGGGTTCTGGTTCAAAGAGGCAACTCATACGTACTCATTTCTCAGTTGGATAGCTGGGCATAACAGATTATCGACTGGGGATAGATTGCTCCAGTATAATCCTCAAGCAATATCTACTTGTTGGCTGTGCATAGAGATCACTTGTTCTTTGAGTGTTCTTTTTCTGAGAAAGTTTGGAGAGGTATGATCAGGGGTCTGGCTGGCACAGGTTCTTCTGCTCGATGGCCTTTTTTGTTACAGCGATTAATGATAGGATTACAAGACAAAATATCAACATTTCTATTTTTCTATTGCTTACAAGTGGTAGTTTATGAGGTTTGGTATGAGAGAAACACTCGCAGAATGGGAGAGGCTCCACAGCCTGCTGCTCGACTCCTTATCTTTTTGGATAAGTTGGTCCGAAACAAAATCTCTTCGTTGAGAAAGAAAACTGGAAATAAATATGATAAGGCCATGGAGATATGGCTTGGGAGTAGATAATTTTGTTCATTCTTTTCTCTATAAACTTTCTATAGGTCTCTATTTTTTACATGTAAGTAGCATTAGATTGTACAAAGGTTTTTGAAGTGAATAAAATTTAAAAATTCTTTTAGAAAAAAAAAACTCAATTTTTTAAACAAGAAAAAAAGAACATAATCTCGTGTTCTTCCTTAATTCATTGGTTTTGATCAATTGTTTTATAATGATTTTCACAAACTTATATGATTTGCTTGTTGACAAATGAATAAAGGAGTTAGGATTGTTTGCTTTGCTTATCTTATGATACTTTTGGTTCCAAATAAGCTACGAAGAAACACTAAATGCATTAGAATAAAGTGAGAGAGACTACGAGTAAAAACATATGATTTTTTTTAGATGCAAGAGAAGGTAGAGAAGAAAGAACTATCTCTATACGTTTTTTCAGTTAAAAGCTTAACACTACATTAAATTTCATAAACATAGTTAACAGTAAACTGGAATTTGATACAACAATGAGACATATATACCACATTAAACCAAAGAAACATAAAGAAGAAATAACAAAAATAAACGCAAGCTCTTCAATCTTCTCAAGTGGTTGGAGATCGAGTAGTTTTATTTTCTTCATAAGCTCTTCTATGCATTGTTGCGGAATTCGTGGTTCTTCTGATACCACTTGTTGACTCAATCGTAACTCTAACAAGACTTTCTTGGGGATTCATAACATCCCCTGGTCCCTTGATCTTTCCCATTGATTCAATCCTTCTTCATGACACAAGAACTTTTAACTCAATTTCCGGCTGCAGCACGCTACATCTGGAGTGGATCCAGGATCCACAACATCCACTATGAAGTATCGGAAAACACCTCCGAAGTGGTTTACAAGATCATAGACTCTCTCTGTTCCTCGGTATGCAAACCCTAGAGAGTATAAAGAGATAATACAAGAGTACATGGCTAAGAACTAAGCCTAGAACAACAAATCATCTCTAGCTTACTCTATCTCTCTAAGAGACGCCATGGAAGCCTTTCTGGTTGCTTGAGGCTCGTGCCTCCCAGAAGCTTGGCTTAGAGATCCATGTCGTGATCTCTCCTTCTTTGTATTGTCAGCACTTAACCTAATGGGCTTTATCGATTAGGCCCATAGGTTGTCCACGTGTAACTTGTGCAACTCGGCCCAGCCGATGAACAAATCCGATGGACTTGACCAAACCTCCAAATCTCCACCTGTTTGGTCCAAGTCCATAACCCTTCCTTTGTGCTCGACACCTCTTGAAACTTGAGCAAATCTGCTCATCCTCTGCATCTCCATGTCTTCTCTTATCTCTTCTCACTTCTCTTAGCTCCATCTTGAGCCAAGCTTGAAGTCCCTTTATGATCTTCTTGAAACCTGCATAAGCTTCCACTTATACACCACAACTGCTTAACTAGATTAAACACGTAAATCCACTTAGCCCCATCAATGAAAATAGACATCATGCTTGATGAAAGGTATGTGACAATCCCATTGCCATTCTGAATTTCCATCACCTTCATCCATTATCTTGAGTTTCTAACCCAGCTGTTACACTCCAAGTGTCAAGCTCAACTCTTCATTGAAGTCGTGTTACTTCATATCTTACTCCTCGTGAACTTATCAACAACAAAGCCTTGCTGTCAAAAAAACCACGAACCTGTTCAAGTGTTTGAACAGAAACCTGAACATCTTTCTGCAAGTTTATTTCCTCCTTGGCTTTTCGATTCCACTCATGTGCATTGAGCCTTGAACCAAATTACATGAATTCTGTGTAACTACCTTCGAACCATATATGCTTCAAACCTGAAACAACCTCTGATTCTTTACTTGTTTAAACACTTCAGCCTTGAACACGTTTCGTACCGCTGTTACACTGAACAGGACCCGCCACCCAACCATCACTGCTGGACAGACTTTCGACACAACCTTGGTTCACCCTTCATGTTGTTAACAGAAACTGTTACCACATAATTCTCCTTGAATCAACCGCAAACCCTTGAAGTCAATCATGCTCCATATCTCTGAAACAGTCTTTGACTTACCCTTGATGTTCTTGAACAGACTGCATTTGAGCATCACTTTGTACCGCTGCACAAGCAGGACACACTGTCTAACACCACCTGATTAGGAAGACTTTCGACACAAATATCTTTGCTGCACCATCTGATCAACCTGTTCTATAACAACATAACCCCACTAACAGATTTAGACCCCACTGCTAGTTAAATGAACTGAGCCTCATACCATATAATCCCTGGTACGCCTTGGCTCTCCTCACGAGCTGCCTGTGATATCTTATCTAGAATCCCTGATATCCCTCCTTTACTCAGCTGTGATTTCCTTTCCTCAATACCCTTCTTGTACTGAGATGTCTCCAACACCAAAACTTGTGCATCACCATTAACGACTTGAACACGCCTGTTAGTCATTGAACCTGCCATTAGCCAATGGACTTCCTTGAAGAAATTTCCTCTCTTCTATGATGCAAACATATTCTAGAACTCCACCTGTTCTGATCCATAAGTGCAACCGGCTTTTCCTGCACTTATATCTTCATGAAGCCTTTTTTTTTTCAGTTCCATGACTTGAGCTTAAGATGAGCTTGCTTGTGGAGAACAAGTCTTACCCTTCCTGAGATGGACAAACTGTAAGAAAATTCCTTGTAATCTCTGCAATGTCTTCCAACAGTTTCTTACTTTGCTTCATCTCACCATACTTCATCTTCACTGCTCCATATTTCAGTATATCTTGATACTTACTTCCCTTCAGTTTAACCAAGTACCTCACCACGTGTTATCCTGCATCATACTCGGCTCTTATTTCGTGGTCCTCTGTATCAACCTCACTGCAGTGTACTCCTGATACATACGCCGATTTACTTGTCTCGCCTACAAGTTCCCTTATGTAAGACTCCTCTTACAAATCTCCTGATGATGCGACTTGTACTTGTTAACTGATCCTGACACTCCTGGCCTTGACACTCTGAACATATCCACGAGCCTCTTATCATGGATAACCTTTCTTCTCAGCTCTTACTCCCTTGAGCTGACCAAGTTGCTAGCCTGAAACTTTTACCTTTCAGCTGAACCAATCAAGACATCTTCTAAACCAGTGACTCACTCCACCTGGAATCAGATTATATATATCCCTGATGCATTAATTCTTATATAATCTCAATGGCTCCACCTGAATCAAATAACCCTTTAGAAGTACCATGTCTCTGTAACTAAGTTTCTGCAACTGTTCAATGTTCCTGTCGGTCTTTGAACATATCTCTCATCATCTACGCATGTGATGCTCCTGAGATATTCCCTTACAGCTGTTGTCGGGTCAAACTCGTGACGAGTTTCTCCAGCTGTAACTATACTCGAACCATAACCTGTTCAAGCATGAAGTTCCGACCTGGTCAAGTCTGCAAATTTCTCCTTTTACCTTTGAGCTTCAATTCTTATCTGAGAGCTCCACCTTGACCATTGTGGTCGTGATACCAAAACCGGAGTCCTTTACTTCTCCTCTGAGTCTATTCATCTGGAATTGCCGACTCAGACATCCATGATGATTCCTCTAGGTAGAACTCACACACGCTTCTCCTAGCTGTGGTAGCGACTTTCTGCTTCTTGAACAAGTGTTGATGACTGTTGTCACATACTCTTTATCCTCAGGATTACAACGTCGTAACAACCTGTTCAACCCGATTCTGCCTGCGCATTTTCCTCTGCCTTTGACCAGAATCTTCAAGCTAAGTCTAACCTTGAATCACCTATTATCTTTAGGTTTTCTCCGTCACTCACACGACCTCACTAAAGCTTCTGCATGTTGTTACCACAAATAGCCATTTGCTCCAACATACCCTTGTGTAGGCTTTTACACACTTGTCCCATACTCTAGTTTCTTCTTCGTGGAGGTACAACCTGTTCAGCCACACTGACTTGGTGACTCCTCTGGCTTTCTTTTACCAGCCAGAAAACCTTTCCTCTCATGCATCCACGAGCCTGACTTGTACCGACCCAAAACAATTCACTGTTTCGTCATATTGTTGTCACCACGACAACAAATATGTGTAGCTGCAAGATCCATTGATCATCTTTCGTAAAGATAACCTTCAATCCTTGTGATCTCTGAAAAAACTTTCAGTCCCTGTGATATTGATGACCTTTGATTCCTTCTCCTTAAGTATAGCTTTGACTTAAGATGAGTCTGTATTCCCCTGAGACATCATCCATCCCAAACGACTCAAATCAATCTCCAACACTCTGATCACGAACACGCCCACATGTGCAGCGGTTCTTCCCTTTCTTGCAAACAACCGCTGCATCCCTTGCAAGTCTCTCATCATGATTTCATAGATCTGAAACCATCACGTGCATTGAGATAATCCCCTGTGAACGTTTCATTCTCTGTCCCTGACATCGTTTTTGTCTACCACAAAACGAATACCATCTGCTTCTTCCCTGATGCTCCTTATCCTTCAGCATCATCTTTGGTTCATCACCCCTGAAATAATCATGTGATTGTGCCTACAAATCTACTGATTCTTCTTCTCCAGATTTTCCAGCTGATGTTGATGCTAACTTGAAGCTCTTGCAGAACCTGAATCACCATTGCCTCAAACCAGAAGCTCTTTGACTCAATCCTAACCAACCTCAATAGCCTGTAGACACCAAACTCCCTATCCTGAGAATTTCCTTTGTAACAACCTGAATGAACACCTTTCCTTGAACATTTCTCTGAACCGCTGCTGTTGCCAACAGAACCCGCCGCTTAGCTCAACCTGCTAAGAAGACTTTCGACGCAAAGAATCTCTGCTCAAACAAATCATTACCTCTACAACCGTGAAACCTTGTAGACCCATTTGTTTCCCCTCATATGCCTGAGAAGCCAAACAAACTACTACTGAATCCCATGCAGAAAACCCGAAACATACTTGTTTCAATCCTTAATCAACCTCGATTTGACACCGCCACCTGTTCAGCCGAACTCTGCCTTGAACAATTAACTCCTCGTTCTTGCAGATCTATCCCAGCAGAAAAACTATGTGTTATGCCAAACACATATCTGCTTAGAAAACCACACTGCATTCCCTCTGAAAATAGCAGCCTTGTAGTATCTTGTTCTCTGAACCTCTACCCAACTGTACACTTTCATGATCACACATAGACGAACCCGCATGAGTCGATCTCTTTCAAACCCTTCTGCAACACCCTTCACGCTGACTAAAGAATACCATCTGAACAGTCATGAAACACTCATATCATTCAAGGTTCTAAGGCGTCCCCTAGTTCCAAGAATTCCATGAGATACCGAGCTGAAATAACCCCATAGATTAGCACACCACCTGCGACTGATATACCATGTAGAGATAACCCAAGAACACCATGAAAAACCCTCACTGAATCTTCAGACAATCCCATACAAAACCAGTGCGAAAACCTCTTGTGCTCCACTATGCTTTCAACTCCAATAACTTGCAGAATATAAAGAAATCCAAAAAACTCCAATGCATAACACACGCCTTGTGAATGTCACACACTCCTTGTGACTGCAGATCGAAGACAGCTCTAAAACCTCTGTTTCTTATGCTAACAGCCTGCCACCATCTCGACTTGTGAGTAACCTGAAACCCTTCTCACATAGTAGTATATTCTTGCACCCCTGGAGAACTGTAGAGAAACCCTGATTTCATAAACTCAAAATCATCTCAACCGATTTAACTGACTTGTGAATCCTTCATCCGTAAACTTGTGCAACTGCAGCGAAGAACGTCCAACATGTTTCCTTCTTCTCTTGTAAATCATAAAGCTCTTTGACCTGATCTGATCTCGGTGTATTACTCTGATTAGGGTAAAACCACGTGACCACCAGCTTCATATTTCTCTCCTCCTTGAGACGTGGAATCCATGAATCAACGAGCCTATGCTCTGATACCACTTGATGCGGAATTCGTGGTTCTTCTGATACCACTTGTTGAGTCAATCGTAACTCTAACAAGACTTCCTTGGGGATTCATAACATCCCCTGGTCCCTTGATCTTTCCCATTGATTCAATCCTTGTTTATGACACAAGAGTTTTTAACCCAGTTCACGGCCGCAGCACGCTATATCTGGGGTGGATCCAGGATCCACAACATCCACTATGAAGTATCGGAAAACACCTCCGATGTGGTTTACAAGATCATAGACTCTCTCTGTTCCTGGGTATGCAAACCCTAGAGAGTATAAAGAGATAATACAAGAGTACATGCCTAAGAGTTAAGCCTAGAACAACAAATCATCTGTAGCTTACTTTATCTCTCTAAGAGACACCATGGAAGCCTTCATGGTTGCTTGAGGCTCGTGCCTCCCAGAAGCTTGGCTTAGAGATCCCTGTCGTGATCTTTCCTTCTTTGTATTATCAGCACTTAACCTAATGGGCTTTATCGATTAGGCCCATAGGTTGTCCACGTGTAACTTGTGTAACTCAGCCCAGCCGATGAACAAGTTCGATGGGCTTGACCAAACCTCACATGCATTTTTTGTCTTTCCTAGGAGGATCTTCTCCCTGGTGTTCTCTATGCGTGTTGCATCATTTATCTTCAATCGTCTTGAAGCATCTGGTTCCAGTTGTTTTCTTCTCACATATATACACCTTCCATAGTGAGCTTCCTTGAGTACTTTTAGAACATTTGCCTGTTATATAATAAAGTCTGTTTATCTACTAGCTTCCTCATAGGCTAAATACTATATATACTAAGAAAACAATTTTTAAAAATAAAACAAATCGAAATATAAAAATCCTCAAATCCCTTTTAACTTTTTTTTTTTAATTTTTCTCCAACAAATAAATTTTAACTTAACCCTAACTTTATTCCCTTTCCGGCCTATCTTTTTTTCCTCGATGAAGTCGTCTTGGCGTCTCTCATCCTAAATCCTAAAATTCTTCAACTGAAATACTTAAACCATGAAAAATAAATTTGGAAGACAATAGTATATAACATGAATGAATGATGATTAAATGTTACGACTTTGACTTTTTCTCGGGTGGATCGATGGTGGTGAAAGATTGGAATGAGCAGAGGTAGAGGAGAGATTGGTGGCAGAAGAAGAGATTGTGGTGCCGTGATTGTTTTGGTGGTGATGTAAGGAGGGGTAGCAGAGGCATGCCTGGCCCTGGGCTAAAACCTGTAAAATAAGGACTTTAGGTGTTAAAGATTATTAACAGATTAAGGGTACCGAATGCTATCATTTCTCAATAGTGTAGTGGCTTGTGTACTTATGTTCTTGCCCTATGATTGACGGTTCGACTGTTATGTCTTCTACCTCTTTTTCCTTCTTTTTCTTTTCTTTTTTTGATATTGATTACAAGAATTTTACTTTATTCTTCTTATCACTATACCATCGTTTTTATGAAAGAATCTTATTGGTTCTTTAAGTATTGTAGTTACTTTTATTTATTAAATAAAAAAGTATAAAATAAATATTAAATTAACTCTTAAAGCTGTATATTTCTGAAATGTTTGTAACCTCTTCCACTGATTTTTGTTCCATCTCCCAATTTTCCATGTAAGTTTTATTTTCAATAACTTTTGTGCTTGTTGTAATTTATTTTAAAAATTCATAAAAAAATCACGATAAAAAATTCATATAATGTAAACAGACATAAAACTATTATGAAGTTTTAGAAGCATCATAACTTTTTACAAGTTGAACAGATGATTGCTGCTATCTACAAAGGATTTTTACCATATATTATTGGTAATTTTGATGCTGATGCTCTTGTACGACTACGAGGCATAGGCCTGGTATTTTACCCGGACCCGAAAATCGATCCGAAACTAATCCAAAAAAACCTGGTCTGGATTAGAAACGATCCGATGAAATTATTCTATCGGGTCTTGTTGCAGAGGATCCGTGGATCTTGGATCCGACTCGATCCGAACCAGAAACCCGAAGAGTATCTGAATCAATTATATAAATTAAATAAAATACATTGAGAGAAAGTCGAAGACGGGTTATTTGTCTAGCGAATAAGGGGGTCAACCACTAGGAGATAACAAATTGTTGTTTTATATCGCATAGTTTAATATATACACATTTTAATATAATAAAAACACAAATTTTAAATATTTTAGGATATATAATATTTTCAGAGATTTTTTGTTGTACTTTTAGGTATTTTTAGGTCGAATCAGAACCGAACCCGACCCGAATCCAAACCGAATCCGAACCGATAAATTATAGTTACCCAAATGGATCTAACTATCTAAGATCCAATCCAATCCGGATCCGGTACGATCCGAACCGATCCGAAACCGAGAATTTGAAATTACCCTATCAGGTCATAAACTCCTATATCCGAAAGACCCGGACTCAAAAGAACCTGATCCAAAACCGAGGACCCGAATACCAAGGTCTAACGAGGCGTTTGCATTCTTCCGTCCTAAGCAACCATCAAGTCAGATCATTATTAATCTCTTCATTATTAAATAACAAATTGAATAATCTTTTTTTTCTCTAACAAATTGAATAATCCTCATCACAAAAATGAAAAGAACATCGTCAACATAAACACATCCTTCCAACAACAAAAAAAAAGCGAACTATTCTTTCGCCTTTTACTAAAGAATACCGTGTGCTCTCCATTCTAAGTGGCATACGCCTATTTTTGGAGGGTCCCACCTTCGAGTGGATCCAAAAAAAAGAAAAAAATAAAAAAGGAAAAAAGCTGGTCTAAAGGTCTACTTACAAATTTCGTAAGAACAAAACGCAAAAATGAAACACAGAGCAACGAAAGATAATGACTCAAACAACATGCAGCTACGTACGATGTACATTTGACACCCGCTATGAAATAAATAAGTAACGAATAAAATCCGCAAAAATTTTAAAAAGCCTCTATTGTTTCCTTTTTTTTCTACAGATTCTGCGACAATTAGAGAGATAAAAAAAAGATTACAAAAATAACTTCTACGCTGTTGGTGTTAATGAAACTTAATAATGATTTTGCATGGTTAGTTAGAAAGATATACGGACAAAGCTGTGATGCTGAGAGCTGCTGCAGGTTGAGGCACTTGGAGTAACCAATATCAAACAGTCACCACTTGGAGTCATTCACTTACTAAAACTACAACGACGTTGATTAGTTATAAATTCAATCATTTAAAATTGATTTGATTCGACACCCGCTATGGATGAAATAAGTAATCAATAACATCCGCAAACAAAATATACTAACTCCCCTCCGGTGTCTCCATAGTTTAATTTCTATCTTTTGCAAAATCGTTTTCTATTAATATCCTACGCCGGTCGATTGTCACTTTCGAGTAGTTACATGTATACTTTTTAGTTCACACTTTTGAATAGATCGATTACTAGTTCTCTTTCATGAAGCCGTATAAAATCTCCCACAAAAAGTAAATCAAAATATAAATAATGTAAACTGATAACCAAAGAAAATCATTGATTAATTTGACAAGAATTGACGACGCATTGATGGACTTTTTTTTTCTTCTTTTGTTGTTGTTGATAAACATTGCATTAACGTATTCAACGTTGAACTCAAGATTATTTTTTCTCTTAGTTGTCATTTACTCTTTATTTTGTTGGCAGATGTGGCTAGTTTTGGATTTTAAAATTATAGGCTGTGATGAGTGAAAAAAACCAAAAATTAAACCTAGAATAGAAAACGTTAAAAGTAAAAACGATAAGATTTAATGCAAACGGAACAGCTGCGGGGGACCACGTTAACAGAGATTCAGTTTGGTACTTAAAGATAGTAAAAACATTCTCATGTACTAGTGTCCGAATTGGATAGTGACGCAAGCAGGGACGGTGCGGCCGCGGGGGTGATATTTTACGTTTAATACGTTTTTAATAAAAATAGATACTCATCAAATATATTAACATAGTTTATTTATTAGTCTGTTTTTTTTTTTCAAATAATTTATCTAATAACAACATTTTTTTTAATGGAAACTTAATAACGACATTATTTTCAGCATATATTTATATTTTCTTATAACATTAATAAAAGTAAATATTCGATCTGTCTTAGAATACTTGCGAAGAAGACCTCGTCGTCGGGCCTCGATCAGTCTTTAGAATCTTGCGAAGACCTCGCCGTCGCGGACGAGGAGGTTGTGACGCAGTCCACAGGTACAAATCACCGAGAACATCTTCTGACCGTCGGCTTGAGTTTCCGTGGAGAGGAAGGTAGCGGCGGCAGTGTGAGAATATGTGGCTGGGGGCGGCGGCGGAGAGGCGACAGATGGAGGGGTGGAATGGATGGAAGACGGTGTGTTGCTCATCGGACTTGGCATCTGGGTAGGAGTTGAACGGATGGAAGACGGTGTGTAGCTCATCGGACTCGGCGAGGAAGAAACTCCAGATCTTACGGAGACCGGAGGGGAAGCGTCCATAAGACTGGGGGAGGAAGAAGATCCCGATCCTACGGAGACTGGGGGAGATGCCTCCATGGGACTGGGAGAGCTTTGGGAACCTTTGACTGATCGACTCATTTCCACAGTTTCTAGGTTTGTTTTTCTTTGTATTTCACTTAATTCCTCTTTCATTGCCCTCGTTCGTCATGTATATATATATACTACTCTGAAGGCAGCTTAGAGAAAGGTTGGTCTGGCACGAGACTGTTAGTTAGTGAGGACCGTTTGCTGAACAACTTAGCCTCTTTCCAGAAATGTTTATGTTCCTTGTTTGTCAGGTGTGAAACTGGATATTTCAAATCCAATTGCTTTCATACTTGTTTTCTTGCAGTCCGCGTTACTTGCTTTGGCATCTGATCGATTGAAACACCTTGCTTCCCCCCTACTGGCAATTTAGGCTTGTGCCTAACTCTTATTGTTGGCTGCTGTTCTTCATTGTATTACTACATTGTTGTTTAGTCGTCTAATAGATTCCTTTGGACTGAATCAGAACAACAGACACTGTACGTAAAAGCTTCATTGTATTCGTACATTCTGTGTTTTTTTTCTTTTTTTTTTTTGTTTCTCAACTGTCATTTTACTTGTTGTAGATAGAGATGGCTTGTTAGATGGAGAGAGACAAGCAGCGTGGATATTGAGTATGTATCTGAAAACAATTCTCAGGCAAGACATTATTTGGATGCTTCGGTGTGGAGACAAACACAGGGTAGGTTGTTGGTAGAATGTCTCTAGATACTGTTCTTATACGTACAAGACCCATGCCATGGTTGACAAGGTAACACAACAAGCAGATAAACTTCCATATTTCAGAATAGGCTTTATAATACAATTAATGACTCAAATCTGGTAAAATTTTTTTATTGAATATTAATTTCAGGTTGGGAAGTTTTATTCAGTTGATAGCTGCTATGTTCCTCGGTTGATTATTTCGCATTAGCTTTTGCAAATGGATGGTTTATTAACATTGGTTATGTTAACTTCAATTCCTCTCCTCGCTATAGGTCTCTATTTTCTACACAAAGTAGCATTAGATTGTACAAAGGTTTTTTGAAGTGAATAAAATTTAAAAATTCTTTAAGATAAAAAAACTCAATTTTTTGAACAAGAAAAAAAGAACACAATCTCGTGTTCTTCCTTAATTCATTGGTTTTGATCAATTGTTTTATATTGATTTTCACAAACTTATATGATTTGCTTGTTGACAAATGAATAAAGGAGTTAGGATTGTTTGCTTTGCTTATCTTATGATACTTTTGGTTCCAAAGAAGCTAAGAAGAAACACTAAATGCATTAGAATAAAGTGAGAGAGACTACGAATAAAAACATATGATTTTTCTTAAGATGCAAGAGAAGGTAGAGAAGAAAGAACTATCTCTATATGTTTTTTCAGTTAAAAGCTTAACACTACATTAAATTTCATAAACATAGTTAACAGTAAACTGGAATTTGATACAACAATGAGACATATATACCACGTTAAACCAAAGAAACAAAAAGAAGAAATAAAAAAATAAAAAATAAACGCAAGCTCTTCAATCTTCTCAAGTGGTTGGAGATCGAGTAGTTTTATTTTCTTCATAAGCTCTTCTATGCATTTTTTGTCTTTCCTAGGAGGATCTTCTCCCCGGTGTTCTCTATGCGTGTCGCATCATATATCTTCAATCGTCTTGAAGCCTCTGGTTCCAGTTGTCCTCTTCTCACACATATACACCTTCCATAGTGAGCTTCCTTTGAGTACTTTCAGAACATTTGCCTGTTATATGATAAAGTCCATTTATCTACCAGCTTCCTCAGTGGCTAAATACTTTGAGAGCAAGACATGCATATCATTTTATTGCACAAGTAATAATTAAAAACATAAACATTCTCTCTAGATAAGCTTCTAATCGTCAAAGGTAGTCTTCTTACCTGCCCAAATAAATCAATAACTAGTGAGAAGTTAATAACTTTACTATCAAGATTTAAGAAACAAGATCAATAACAAACTAACGTACCTTAGGGAGTGAAACTATGTCTGAATCCATGGCTACAACCGTCTCTTCCTCTACCCACCGCTCCTTACATCACCACCAAAACAACCACGGCACCACCATCTCTTCCTCTGCCACCAATCTCTTCTCTACATCCGCTCATTCATTCATGTCAGATACTATTGTCTTCCAAATTTTTTTCAAGGTTTAAGTTGGGCCTGCGACTCTTAAACCGAACCGAGGATTCCGACCCGAAATGAACAGGTTCGGGTCGGTTTCGGATAAGACATATTTAACCGATGGGTGATGTTTATGAATACCATGGTATATATCTGGTAGGTTCGGGTTTTTATCCGGATCCGATCGGGTACCCGTTCATGGGTTTGAACCCAGGTGGGAAAGGTGAAAGTACATCCACTTTTACCAATGCAGCACTTCTTTTTCGTTGTAATGATTTTCAAACTATAAATATATATCCGATTTGGATTGAACTTTTTCTAAAAAAATTATTTAATATATATATATATATATAAATAAAAGTATTAGTTTCGGGTTAATAATTTAAAACCCGGAACCAAACCGAAACCGGTCGGAACTGATCTGAAACCGAACCGTAAGTGTTCCAAAAACCAATTGGATACAATTTGTGAATTACCGAACTACCCGGACCCGAAAAGGTCTTACTTGGAATCGAAGAAATTATGATTTAGGATGAGAGACGCTGAGACTACTTCGGGCATGACTGGTTTTCCTACTACCACCCGCAAACACAACTTTTGTGATTGGTAGGGTTGACAGCGTTTTAATAAAATCATACAAACCGCTAAAAATCAATTCAAATCATTCCGAACCTCTTAAAATCAAAAGCTGGTTCCAGTTAGCGTTTGGGGTTGCAGACGGTTGCGGGTAGATAAATAAATATAAAATTGTTTTTTAAAATATTATAAAATTTTAAATTAAAATATTTTAAATTTTTAAATTAAATTTTTTAAAATGGAAATATTATATATTAAAAATATATATAAATATATATATTTAAATTGAAATAATATAAATTAATATATATATGCTATATTAATTTAAATTCATAAACAGTATCATAATTTGTTTTATAAAAATTTTAAAATAGCTATTCATTAGAATTTGTAGAAAATTAATATACATATCTATTTAAAGATATACACATATATAAAATGAAACAAAATATTTTTAAAAACGTTTTAATATAAACCTTCAAAAACATTATTATAATTATAACTTTCAACTAAATAAAAATAAATAAATAAACATAATATATTATTAATTATATTGTATTAATAATTATTATATTTTATCACAATAGTATGTTTTATATTTTATATTGGTAATTTATTATTAAACCGCTGAAATATCTCATAATCAACAAGTTATAAATATCCCGCAAAATAAACAATTTTTAAAAGTTGTACTAGTCATCCAAAACGCTAAATAAAGCTTGAAACTACAACCATCCGCATCCGCAAACTCCCGCACCCACAACCACACCCGCTACGTTAGAACCAATCGGGTTCTTTGTTGAGGAAAAAAAGATAGGCCGGAAAGGGAATAAAGTTAGGGTTAAGTTAAAATGGATATGTCGGAAAAAAGTTAAAAGGGATTTGAGGATTTTTATTTTAAAATTGTTTTCTTAATATATATATATATATATTAATTAGTTTTACTTATATTTAAAGTTTAAATCAAGGGTTTAGTTGTATTTTCAAAAAATATTATACTAGTAGGACAACATTAGCTTGATATTAGGACAATAATAATAAATTTTTGGTATATTTTCTAATTTTCCCTTTATGTTTTAGTTTTTAAGTGAAACTAGATTTTGATCCGCGTTTCAGAAGTGCATGTTTATTTTTCATTTAAAATATTTTTTTTATATCCTGAATCGAAGAAACGAACTGTGCCAAACCGAAATATCAAAATTAAAACAAATTTCATCAATAATCGAGAAAATCCTATATTTTTGGAGTAAAAATTCAACTGTATCCAAATTAAAAACCGAATGAATACCCAAATTTCTACAATGCAAATTATAAACCTACAAATGTTAATTATATTTAATATATAAATAACCAACTATCTTAAATTAAAAACCAAATTACTCGAATATGTTTTTAAACTAACCTGCTGAGGCATAACTTTTTATCTACATTTAAATAGCGCGAAGAAAGCATTCTATTTAGTACAAATTGTTTATCTCCTTTTAGCGGGGTAGATATATAATGTTTTTATATTCGACCTGAAAACGCAGTCAAATAGGTAAATCTGATGAGCCATAAATAATGCGATTCAGATTTAATAAAAATTGTTAATTAAAATTTTTAGAAAACCTAAAATCCACCGTTAACCTGTGACTTGCTTCTGATCCACCTAGTAAAAACCCCAAAAACTGGTAATATTTCTAAAAATTCGATTTGCTTTTTCAATATACATTAAAATATAAGAAAATAGTTTATCAAGTTGTTGATTAGCTTAACTTTTAGCCAATGTTCTAATTTGGTATTAAAAATTAGTCAAAGTTTTACTATTTTACGGCGGATAAAATAGAAATTCAAATAAAATATTTTAAATTGTTACAATTCTTAAATAAAACATGAACTTTTATATTATTTTGTATTTTGCAATAGTTAAGGATATAATTTTCGTGTATAATAGTATTATTTTATAGATCAGCATTTGCAAAATATACAGTAACTTGCATATAGTCTATGTAGTCATACACTTATTCTATGTATATAATAAAGATTGGTAGGCTGTTATTATTGAATTCAATAAATCTAATGAATAATCAACCCAATTTTGTATTTTGTACGTAATCGTAATTAAACCAAATTCACTGGTTGTTGTTTTAAATTTTAGTGTATCGATATATTGTAGGTAAAAGAAAAATTAAATGATCGTTTTTTCCATAAATATGGGCTATCTTATTATATAAAGCTTGGTTTTTCAAAGTTACTAAATTAACATGATTGTGACATGTATCAAACTTTTTTAAGATTGTTAAATGTGTCAAAAATATGTTACAATTCTTTTTTAAAGAATTTAAAAGAGATTAAGAAAAAACAAAATTTCACTACAAAAATAGTCTTTTAAAGTTCAATTTATAAATTACCATTTATATATATATATATATATATATATATATATATATTATATATATATATATATATTGTTAAAAATATTTGATAGTAATTTTAATTTTTTGATTGCGACATGTGTCAACAAATTTTTAAGATTGTGACATGTGTCAAAATATGATACAATTCTTTTTAAGGATTTAAAAGAGATTAAGAAAAAGGAAAATTCTCATTACAAAAATAGTCTTTTAAAGTTATATTTTAGGATTTCGTATTTAAAAAAAAAAAAAAGTTACAAAATTACCATTTTTAGTATTTTACATTATCTATTTTAAATATATTTGATAGTAATTTTCATTTTTTAAATTTCTAAACAAGAAAATAATTGTAAAAATCTATTTTAAAGTATTTATTTCTTTGTTAATATTTTTCTAAATAAATTGTGACATGTGTAAAGAACGACACAATTTTCTTTCTTTATGATTTAAAAGAGATTTAGAAAAAAAAATCATTACATAAATTGTTCTTATTAGGATTTATAAAAAATACTATTATATTATTTTTTACAATTACATATTGTGAAAAAATTGATCGTAATTTCTTTTTTTTAAGCCTAAACAAAAATATAATAAGTGTAAAAATCTATTTAAAAATAATTATTTTTTTTAATTTTTTTTATAATTTTGTTCTAAAAGATATTAAAGAAATAGAATTATAAAACATAAATATTAACTTTCAAGAAACAAATATTAAACAAAACCTTGACCGGGAGCTTGTGGTCAAGTGGTAAGGGGAAGGGTTTGGGATGTCACCACATTCCAAGTTCGATCCACCTGCCATGCGAAACTAAGTCACATTTTCCTGGTCACCTAACACGGATATGGGCTAATGCATTTCGGTCC
Organism: Raphanus sativus; assembly: GCF_000801105.2. Lineage (NCBI taxonomy): Eukaryota > Viridiplantae > Streptophyta > Magnoliopsida > Brassicales > Brassicaceae > Raphanus > Raphanus sativus. The sequence continues at coordinate 27,736,778 of NC_079514.1, read as the reverse complement.
ATTTGAATACCCGGGAAAGGGTCTATCCGTGGGCTGCACCTCCCACCCGGGGGTTAGGTCTGTGTCTTTAATAGATCCGGGTTTAACCCTTTTAGTTTCAAAAAAAAAAATATTAAACAAAACCGAATTATAAAATCCAACGAGTACAATAAGTGATTTAATAAAAACTAACTATTAAATAAATAATATTCCTTTTTAAACTAAAGAAAATTGTAAAAGTACTCTTATTATTTCTTATAATTAACTAACTTGCCTTTTTAATATATAACTGTATGTTAAAAAATTATGACAAAAAGTTACAAATATTTCACATCTATATTTAGGTTTAATTTCAAAATATTATTTTTACGAAACACAATAGTATTAATCTTATTATGAAAAAAAGATAAGATTAATATACAAATCATATTTAACTAAACATAATTTTTTTATAAAAACCTATTTATGTGTACAAAAATTTTAAAGAAAAACTAATTATAAAATAATAATTTTCCTTTTCTAAAATTTCAAATGAAATAAAAATATAAAATTAATTTTATTTTCTTATAACTAACTAAGTTTCATTTTTAATAATTTTGTGTTAAAAAATTTATAAACCAAAAATAACTTCAAATATTTCACTCAATATCATTGTAACATGTGTCGATTAAAAACTAGATTGTGAATGTATCAATAAAAATCTGTCATTACTTTAAAAATCTAAAATATTATTGAGATTTTTTTAAAAAATTAAAATGGAAACTTTTAAAAATGGCAATATAGTTGATATTAACTTGAAATAATTATTTCATAGTAATTTTGTTTTTCTAAATCCTAGGCAAAATATAATTGTAAATTATTATGTAATATTAATTTCTTTTTCTAAAACCCTAAAACACTGTAAAGGAATATTCGATAGTTTTTTTCCTTTTTTCTCAAAACAAAATCTTAAACACAAGAGATTTGTATCATATTTTTAATTCATAACCAAAAGAGAAATGTAAAAACTTATTTGATAAACAATTTAATAGAGAATTTGATGAGGAACATGATACTAAAAATTATTAATTTTTAAAAAGAAGTGTAAAATTAGTATTGACAGAAATTGTAAATAGATTAATTTTAAAATTATTTATTAGTAACTAGAAATAATCATTTTATAGCAGTTTATTTATTTCTAAAATTCTAAAGTGAAGATAATTGTATAAGGTTATATAGGGTCCATTATACGTGTGGGTCATCAGAAGTTTTTAAATGTGAAGTTGGGTCGCGAGAAGTTTCAATTCGGGTTTTGCATACCTATAGGGAAGAGAAAGAATTGAAGACGATTTTGGCCTTTTGACCCTACGACTTACCGGACACGACCCATTAAACTTTTCTCGAAACTTTACCGAGCGGCCCTCATAGTTTTCGACCCACGCAACTTTCCGAAGACCCCACACGAGTTGAAATCACCGGCTGAGTGTGTTGCCGGTTAATTCTATGTTAGCGGTTCTAATTTCCCGCCAAATCCCAACCTTGTACTTTAATTAATAAATTAATATGTGGTCGGGGATCTTCAGACAGAATATAATATGTTTGGTACCCCCGAAAACCCTTATTGCAGAACAAGGGTTGTGGGTCGCTGCCAGATTGGAAAAATGCATCCACCCGATTTGAAACTGATGGAAACTGGGAACGGAAGTAGCTGGAGCTCAAGCTATAGTCTTAAAGGCAAAGAAATTGGTGACCAGGGTAATGCGTTGTGAACTTGGTACTCGTTCAGGCTGTCACGTATTTTTTGAATTATAAATCTAACAACTACTTTGTAATTTCTGTGTAGGTGTTCCCAATTCGTATATTGTCGTAATGGCAGGCCGGTGGATAATGTATGATACTGGTTCTTGGGATTTTAAGATATATAATGATTTATTGGGTAGAGTAGTGGATACCTCAGGATTAAAGGATGCAGACGGGCTGGAGGAGAGGATTTTAAATGAATTTGGTCTTTTGGGAAGGGAGATCTTTTCTGATATGAGCTATTGGCTTAATGATGAGGATAGTGACATGGTTGGGAAAGATGCTGCTCCCGTTCAGATATCATCTGTCAGGGATTACAAAATATTCCGGGCGCTAGCTAGGGCCGACAAATCTGTAAATTTATTCGTTACATTTATGGAGCTTGTTGGAGGAGAAAGAGTTTTTCTAAGGTCTGCTAGAGTAATTGCATCTCAAGAGCCAGGAGCGAAAGGAATTGAGGATGCCGACTTGGAATTATTGATGGAAGTAGAAGCATTTGAAGCAGCCTACGAAGAACAGTCAGGGACGAAGAAGCCTGTTAACGAGCAGTCCACCGAGAATCTTCAAAGCGCCAAAACTGCTGTAGTAGCGTCTGTCCTTATTCCAAGTTCAGATAATCTACAAAGCTCCAAATCTGCTGTTGGAGGTCCTTCGGAAGGTGTGGTTGAGGAAAATGTAGATTGTAAGGACGTAGACGATGACGAAACTTGTGAAGACTTGGTAGTGGACGGTGGAAAAAGCAAGGGAAATGATACTGTCGCCGGGCTTGGAGCTGTGGATGCTGAGAAGGAGAATGGTAAGGGAGATGACATTGGAGAAGAGGGAGATGACATTGGAGAAGAGGGAGATGATGACTTCGATTATGATTTTAATTGGTGGCATAGTTATGTTAGAAATGATTGTGTGAGCGATGATGATAAAGACGATAATGGAGGTCCATCTGTAGGAGGACGTGCTCGACAACATTCTCTCAATGGGCACTCTCCTTCAGTAATAAGGGGGCGTAGAGGTCATAGTTCGCGCAAACTGGGGGGTCGTAGAGGTGGTTCTAAATCAACAAAACAGTGTTCGAAGAGTAGATGTTATGAGGAAGTCACAGATGTAGCATCTGACTATTTATGTAGTTCTCGAACCACCACAACGGCGTACACCAATGATCAACTCGGAGAAACATTAGTAAATGGAACAAGTAATATATCTAACTTTGCAGAAGTTTCCTGTTTGGACTAAAGCATCAGAAATATGCCGTACTTAGTTCACATTTCTATTGTATTTTCAGAAAAATCCAACGAAAAAGGAGACGGTTGCATTGAAGATGATGTTAACCGTGCGTGCACCGATGAAACCCTAACCGGTGCTAGTGTAAACGTGGTACTTGTTACTCCAGTTAAACAAAAAGAGAAACGTACCCACTCGATTGAAGATCATGACGACGAAGAGCAACATCCCATCATCCGAGGGGTCAGAGATCGATGTGGACAAACATTACCCAATGGAAGAGGTAATATATCTACCTTTTTGATGGACTGAAACTATTTAAATAGGCCATAAATTTCCTGGTGTTCATGTATTTTCAGCAAACGACAACAACAAAGGCGACTCTTGCATGGAAGATGATACTATCCCTGCGTACACCGATGACAGACTAACCGGGGACACTCTAGATTTGGTACTTGTCACTCCACCACAACAAAAGGAGAAAGAAAACAAGTCGATAGAAGATGATGACGATTATGATAAACATCCCATCATCCCAGGGGTCAAAGATGGAGGTTGACCAAAATTACCAAGTGGAACAGGTAAACTATCCACCCTTTACCTGTTCACGTACAAAAGATACAGAAGTAGGAGGCGAGACTGTTGATGTTGATTTGTATTTACAGGGAAAGGCAACAAGAAACATAATCGTGGCATTGATGTGGAAAGTGAAGAGATGTGCTTCATGTTACTCCAGAAAAACAAAACCAAAAAGACAACCCTGCGACGGAAGACGTTTATGATTGTGTTGTTGACGATGATGAATCTCCTATCAGTGAAGCTGCAGAAGAAGTTGGCGGGAAATCTGTAATTGCTTCCGAAGATGATCAAACTCGGATCAATCAGAATATTGAAGTTGTTGATAATGATCAGACACGTAGCAGTGATGGTGGACCAACTGTAGATGCCAACAATGGTGGTCCGGTAGCTGATCAAATTACTATCAGTCATAGGTCCGAAGATGTTTATAATGATGTTGAACCTGCTGTCACCCAAGCTGCAAGAGGAAAGGATTATACATCCACCTTTAACTGTGGATACAATGATGATGATTTTGTTGACCCTCCTGTCAGCCATCGTAGCCAAAACCTTGGTGGACCCAACATAAAATATCCAGCACCTGTCGAGATGAAGGCATTTTGGTTGCATCATAACATCATCACTCGGAAATTGGAAGGATCCCATATATTTGTTAAGGAACGGCGCATTAAACGTCGTCAGTAGATAGTGGATCGACTCTCCCATATCTAGAACGGTTTCCGAACGTAGGTCAGCGTGATGGGCTTCTAACAACTGAAAGGCGTTGCTGGCTTCCTTCGTTTTGCCAAGACAGACATAGAAAATTGCAACAGCTAAGGTTGATAATCCATGCGCTGGCACGTTTTGTTCCAAAATACGGATACTCTCGGGCAGATCAACATCTATTGCTGCGTGGAGACCTGCATAGCATATAGCCTCTCTGTGGCCGGCTTCAACGCACTTGCGGAAGAATGCGTGAAACTGGCCACCAGTGCTGATTCGACTCGTGACGAAGCTAACCATTTCAGTAATATAGCAACTCTTTAAGACGGAAGGTTCATGGACAAGTGAGTAACCCCTTTTCCCAGCTAGCAGGAAGCCACCAAGGAAGTAAAATGAGTCCTCGGCGACATACTTGAGGATTTTGATGAAAATATCGTCGGGAAGGTCTGGGAGAACAGTAGGTGCCATAATATTCGGGTGTTTGTGAAGTGTTTTTAATAAAACACTGATGAAACAAAGTTAAATAGATGGAATACTGATAGAGGCTTGTGCGGTTAAACAAAAATTTAATGTTCCACCAACCGTAGAAGCCACACTTATTACTCCGTATTACTTTCCATACCACAGAGGGAGATAGTGATAATACTTAACCAAGGTTGTTAGGTTAAAAGTAATGGTCGAACAAGACGTTTTCAAACAACTCCAGTAAATTACCTTTTCTCAACTACCTATACTCCTCCCCAACCAAAGTATGACGGAAAGAATACTCCCCAATCTCCCAGACGAAATTAATACAAAATTTATAGCCCGGGCTGGGGAGGATTCAGTTTGGCACCTTCGACCTTTCATGCGTGCTGGGAAGCGCGGATACCGTCTGGTCCATGACCCCTACGTCTTACAAAAGTGCAATGTAACACCTATGCTCGACTACAGTACCCGAGAGGTCGGGAATAATGGGAAGTTTCACAAATTCAACAGGAAGTGCGCGTCCTCTGGTAATAAGGACGCCTTGTATTACGAGGGCCTCAATGTAGCAGCAATTGTAGGACTTCAGGAAAGCATTTACCTTTTGGAAGCAAATGTTCCTGAACACGCACCTTCAACGTTCGCCGTGGGTATATTCAATGTATGCCTTGGTAATGACAAGGAAGCTACAAAAGTTTTCAAGGAGTTCGCAGCCATTCATGCGGACCTTAGGTCAGACGCCATTGATGAACTTGGAGATGAACTTCAGTCACGTTTGTTGCTCTTCGATCCACCATATATGAACACATACGCGTCTAGGTTCAAATTCCCAGATGATGAATTAATCAAAGCACCAAAGTGCCGTTCTGGCCATGATTACGGTGTTCAAGAAGAAGGACCCTGCAAAAACTGTAAGCTCTTTTGGATCTGTTCCAATGTCTCCCACTTGCTTTAAATATTTCAGTATCATTTCTGTGGACAAATCAATTTTTAGTTGTTCTTTCAAAAATATAAGTACACAATTTCATGGCTATACGTCTTCATCTTTTAACAGTGAAAGAGCTATCTAAACTAATATATTCGTAAGCGGTTTTAAAGGTGTACACATGTATTTTGATAATTATTGCAACGTCAAAGCCTTGCAGCGTACACCAAGCTGTACAAAAAAACATTGCATCAAAATTAAATTATATGGTCATACTATAGTATGAAGTAACCTTATTATAAAATAGGTGTACGGTGTACCTTGATCTCTTTCCAAAAAGAAGACTGTGCAAAATATATTATGCTTGTAGGAAATATATTATGGTTGTAGCAAATATTTGTTACTAAATGTTGAGCTGTACGTATCAACTGTTGAGGTGTACGGGTTTTGGTTGTACCGAATATTTGTTGTACACCAATTAGTTCATCAATGGATGCATAACATTAATAACAAAAGTAGATATTATATCCGAATAAAGTAACAAGATAGTGGGTAAAACAATACTTAGTGTACTAGCCGAAAACATAACTTAGAGTAGCATAGAGAACTTAACAAAAAACTACAGTCAGAAACAGAATTTAGAGTAGCATCGATATCAATCATCGGATTGGATACGACCTCTTCTCCCCCTACGTAGTGAAAGATCCGCCTCCAGTCCGCTAACATTTTCAGGCTGACCAATTAGGGGTTCATCACCTGGAAATGCCAAAATGTCCCTCTGAAGATTGAGAGTCTGATAGATCAAGTTGGGGAGAACAATTTTCATGTCGGCATCTGACTGACGAGACATTTCGATGACCTGGTCATAAGCCAATCGACCAAAGTCTATAGGCTTGTTTCTTACAAACGCGAAGAGAAAACGAAGACGCTTTTTTAGCATTGCATCTACATGGAATCCAGGTAGCCAGTTTAACTCACACAGTTTGTAGAGGCAAAGATACTGTGGGAGGAGCTGTGTTAGGGAGAAAGGGTCCCAGTGAGTACAGCGACCACCGGTGAGGAAGGTAATTGCCTGCGACAGATCATCATCCTCCCATGTGTGAGGTTGTTCCACAATTGGAGTCAAGAATAGTTGATTAATCACGACGGGGTCGAAATCGAAACGGCATCCCCTGATGTAAACCCCCGCGTCCGAACCGTATAGGTTGGAGATGCATTCTCTAACCACCCTTGGACAGAAAGGCCGCACGTGCAATACAGTGTACATCCACCCAACATTTTCTATTATTGAGCGAGCCTCAGCAAATCCCGGATCATCTAACACTAACTTCCCCTGGACTAGAAACCCTCGTATGCAAAGTTGTTGATACTTACGGAAGCTTACTTCAGTTAGATGACGATTAGACCATGGGTTTGGCACCGGTGGGCCGGAGATAAAGAACCCCCCGACTTGCTTGTAGGCGCGCTTCAAATGTCATAAAACGCGGTTCTTCCTCGACCGGCTCAGGGGAGGAACTCGAGCGTTCATCTGAACTTGTGCTGTTGTATTCACGGCGGCGGAGATGGGTGGAGGCAGATGACGAAGACGACATTTTTAGGGTTTCAATGATCTTTCGAGCAATTGGATCTTGAAGATGAGTTCGAAGGAGAAACAAATACAGTTTCCGAGAGGAGATAGTTTTTTTGGAGCCGCCCAACCATCAAATCGGTCTGTCTTCCTTATTAATGAAAAAGGTTAATGAAGGGACGACCAACATGATTTGGGCCACACGTGTTTAAATTGGAAACAAAGTTAGGCCCAACAGTGAGTCCAGCAACATGTTTAAACTCGAAACAAAGTTAGCCGTTGTTAGTCATTTTAAACGAATATAGCCGTTGTATTTTGGTTGGAAAAGATTACAACGGTTACAAATAATTCCTATTAAAGTAGATGTGCCTCCATCCGCAACATCCACGGCCCTTATAGCATCCCACAAATGTTACGTGCTGCCCAGAATACATTGCATGAATTACAAAAACGATCAAAGTTTGGATCGTGCTCGTAAGCGCAGTCTGGCTGCTTTATGACATCATCGTTTGGATATTTGAAAGAGTGCGCGTACGTATCCATATATGGTGGCGAGTACCATGACAGTTTCCACTCCAGTGCGTTACACATCTGCCTCACTCTCTCGGAATGTAGTTGGTCATGATGCTGAATGAACATTTGAAACGCTTCACTGGCCTTGATTACGTCACCTATACAGACGTTTAAAACACCATACATCAAGGTAGATTCATCATCGTTTGGAACATTTTGCGCCTAAAGAGCAACAGCTGCTTCCAAATCATTACCACGACTTGCTAAACGGAGACTTTCGAAGAATACAACATCAATATTACCCACAGCCAAGCACTTTTCAAAAAAACTACGACACCTGCCACCAATGAAAATGTCGCTAGGTTCCCGGCACATTGCCCAAAGACTGCATTCCCGCAATACTTGAGTTTGGTGGACAAGGGCATAGGACCGCCTCCCCGCCCTGATAAAAGGACCAAGACGCCATGATGCGTCGGCACCTACGATCTGCAAGATTACTGTGAATATGTCATCTGGAATGTTAGGCATTTCCATTTTCTCGAAGTGTAAGGTTTATCAACAAAAATTGTGCCCTATAAATAACTAATGGGAAACGAGTACAAGTGCGTAACGGACATATTCTGTAACGGCTATGTCAGTTTAACGGCTATATCGACTTGCATCTGCTGACACATGTAAAATAGACTATTTTCAACTAACGAAAGACTTGAAAAGTTTATAAACCATTTCCACTGTCTAAACGATTCAAAAGTTCTTCAAACCATTAACAACATTATCTACAATACTGGAAACATTTAAACTCAATGATCCAAAGACTACATTGACGACATTAAAATTTATATAATCCATACAGAAACACAAACTACACCAAACTCCTGCTCCTTTCACACCTGATTCACAACATTCGCAGGTCCAAGAAATTCTTCATAACAGTCCATAGCATACTGCTCACGAAATCGTTCCACTATCCTGTCATCAATCTTACTCATCTCCTCCTTCCGACCACCATTAGCGTGGATCTCCATGAAATTAGCAGTGCATGGCCCACAGTCCCCAGTCCTTGCGTTAACATAGACACCTTCCAAACGGCTGCAGGAGTAATAACGAGGTTTCAATGAATTACTGAGGTACTTTGTGAAACCTGTATACTGTTCTAAAATATATGGCAACGACTCAAGAACCGGAGCCATTTGTTCTTCAATTTGTTCTTCTGTTGGATGGAGGGGGGGGGGGGGGGGGGGGTAAGAGTCGAGGATCGTCACGTGAGAAACCTCCAAGTTAATACAAAGACCAACCCAATGGTCTGGACCCCACATCATTGGAGCATACACCATGTCAACATCCCGACCAAATTCCAACTTATTAGTTCTCCCCCTGCTCTTTCCTGTCACATAGCTTATTATATTTCTGCCCCAATTGAAATGCAACTTATCTTCCTCTACCAAAAAAGAACCGTAGGAGGACTTAATGAGCTTTGAAAAGTAGGGGTCAACCATTAACATTCGGTTTTTAGCGAGATCACCCCCAAGACGCCTCGACAACATTTGCATTATAACGGCCATGTGCTGTGTAAAACAAATAGATATGTCAATATTATCCCTAATTAGGATGTTAAAACTCAGATCGTACCTCGTCCGACAACCACTTCTGAGGTTCAGCAATATCAAGGAAGAATGAATTCGAGACAACATGGGAGGTTATGATCTCGAACGTCCTGCAGGTGTGCATTGAAAGACGAGAATCTTTAACAATACTTAACAACAATGTGACCAAAATAATTAACAATAGTAATTAACAAATGCATCCAAAACATGCGACTTACTGCTCGAGATTTTCACTCAAGATTGCAGCAAATTTTTTGAACTGTACTCGGGAGGACTTTGGGAGGGCTTATACTGGGGCTTTTCCTCACTCATGAACAACCCTTTCAACCTTGGATCTGGGGTATACACCCCTCGTATTAACTGTGAGATTTTCCGGACACGTTTACCACCTGTCTCAACATAATCCTCATCGTCTTCTATCTGACAAACGGAATGGGGTGGTTGACCTGGAGTATCTTCGAATTGCAAAGCAGGTTCAACCTGAACATGCATTGGGGTTCCAGTTGAGACGTTGTCTATGGAGCCTAGTGAAATGGCTGTCTTAAGAGCATCCACCGTTGGGCTGTCGCATACACCGACATGTAAACCAGAAGAGGTTGCATCTGTGTCCTGCTCAACAATGGGGGTGAGTGGTTGGGCATGTTCAACAGCTGGTGTTCCACCCTCCGAGTCTTCAACGATTGGTGGAAGAGGGTTTGGATCAACACGTACGTGACGTCCTTCATTGGCGGTGGATGACGCAGGGACTTCACAATCTGGTTGGCCGGAAGATGGTTGTAGATCTCTCGCAATGGTGGCTTCTTTGAAACTCTCCTCTAACAAACCAACTGGTATATGACTCCTTTGGTTTATCGTGCTCTGAAATCATTGTCCAAATGAATGTTAATAAACTTGTATATTCATATTTTAACAGTACGGACATTCAAACTAGCTGAAATAAAAAAAAGACCTTTCTCTGGGGTGAGACATAGCGCTTTGGTAGAATATAAACGGGATCCTGATACCGAATGATGGCATTGGTTGTGATTGCATCGTCTCTTCGACTCTCGTTCCTTGGGGATACTCCGGAAAATCCCTGCAGGACAACGGTACACCATTTAAACTGAAGTGTACACCTTCAGCACAACGAAGTAAAACTTAACAAATGATGTTTCCTTACCTCATAGGAACAATCCTGAAATACCTGAACAAGAGATATACACGAGAAAAATTAATATTGTAGACAACAAGAACCAAAGAACGGATAAAAAACTCTCAAACTTACCTCATTCGGATCATCATCGTCCTGGCATCTATCAATGTTGCCGATCGGTGAGGAGGGTCCCTGGTGTACGTCGTCGGAGACACCCTTGTCTTCGACCGAACGTAAAGAATAGTCATGTTTCTTTCGACCAGGTGTAGCAGGCGCTGTTTTTGGCCTCTTTGCCTTGCGTTTGGAGGGCACAGCTTCAGGATCAACACCCTTTAAGGACCCAGACGGTACACTTCTGTCCTCGTCTGACGGCCTTTTGCGGGCCCGCTCCACCCTAGGTTCAGAGAGCCCACACCGAGAACAGGAAGAATTTCTAAACAACTCATCCACATGATTCCGAAAGGATTTAGCAAGTTGTTCGAACTTCTGATCTAACCACGGCTTCAAATCAACATGTGTACACCTAACTGGTTCAGAAGGACCTTCTCGTTGGCCATCTTCAGATGATGACGATGATAGAGAGTCAATTACAACAACACGAGGTTTACGGGGGCGCAGGTTGCGCTGGTGGACAGGTGGAGCTTGCGATGCAGTTGCCGTACGTACACCTGTGCGCAGATTCCGGCTTTTCACGGGTCGACCTGTAGGAGTGGCATCCGGGTTTTGTAACCCACCCTCACAAACTGGTGCAAACGAAGCATCTCCACCCTGGAAATCTGTTTTCTGGAATTGATATCCACTCTGCAACGCCTCAACCAAACGCGTAACACGAACGTCGAGACGGTCGTCCAACCACAAGTATCTCTCAGATTCCGGAATAGGGGTGAAATAAACGGTTAACTAGTGAAGAAACAGAGAAGATCAGAAAAATAAAAGAGAATTAAATTTTCGGAAATAAGTTCTTGAGAAATTGAAGTTCTTGAATCTTACATCTGGGTCTTCTTCGACATGAACAATGTCATTGTTTTTGAGAATGGTGATAGCGTTATCGCAACCCTCAGGGTTAACCAAGAAAGTATCGGCAGAGTGTGAGTTGGGAATCTGAGCCAACATGAGCAGAATCTTTTGAAATGCGAAGAGCTGAAGAGCCAACGGAAATCCATACGCAACTGTCGTCTTTTGAGATAAACGGACCCGCATTTCACGAAGAGGGTATTCGGAGCCATAAGGAGGTAACAACCGGGGTAAAGTCTTCATGAACGACTCTCTACCCCAAGGATAGCTGAAGAAGTAGTCGTGATCGCAAAGCATCTCGACATACCTCGGGGTGAGTTTGAGATTCTTGTTGCTGCAACATATAACACCGTCAACGAGCGCAATAAGCGCCAAAGGAACACTTTTCCACTCTGGTAAACCCGGATTCTTAAGCATCAGAAGAACTTGGGCGACGATTATGTCCCCAAGGGATGTATCAAACCGCTGCCGCCACATTGCAGAACCTGGTTTGACATCGTCCTCCGAATCAGCAACATGGAATGGGCCGCAGTTCAACCCAGTTATCTCCTGAAACTCATCAAGCGAGAAGCAAAGGGGATGCGTCGCAAAGTGGAACCAAAGCTCATACTTGCGATCAGTAACAAACTGGCGGCAGACTAAGTCTCCAACCAGTTTGGTAGAGTTGTGGCAACGAGCAACAGGTAACTGAAATAGCCTACCAAACTGAGACTGCAGTATCGTCTCCAGGTGATCCGAACCTGCAAGTGTCCTCGCAATACTTCCTATAACGTGGGCTTTTGAGTAGATATTCAGCCGCAATTTTTGTGGGTAGCAACCATAAGCAAACAGCAACGGAGGAAATCTCGGCGATGAGTCAGATAGCCCTTCAATTTCTGAACCTGAGTCGGGACCCGCAACGCCGACTTCCTTCGAAGATCCCGCGGCGTCGGCGGTAGAATCGGAAACTAAAATGGAAATGGAAACTATCAGTGGATGGAAGTTAATTAAAGTTATGCGTAGACATGCAAGGAAGAATGGAACAAAATGGCTGTAGTTCGGTTAGCGAAGGAAATAGAGAACCTGGATACCAAGGACACTTTACGCGCGCGGACTGTGCGGCGACAGGGTCGCCGGATGCACTACTCCGACTGACTTTTGTTACTTTCTTTCCCGACTTCCCTACCATTTTCAGAGAGGGCTTCACGGAGGGGAGAGGAGTTCCGATGGAGAGAGAGATTTGAGAGTGGTGGAGAGAGAGAGCGAGTTATTATTTTAATTAATGTAACCGGTGGTAACTGGTAAACGGTAAGGCGATGAAGTTATTGGGTCGCGAAAGTTTCGAAACCGGAACCGTTCTCACGTGCGAAAGAAGGGTGGCAGAATCGTTATTTTAAAACATAACAAGGGTGTCTTACGTAATTGCCGGCAGAGTTTTAGTGGGTCAAAAAAACACGCGACCCACTTCTCATATAAAAACTATATGCGACCCAAAGCCCAATATAAAAACTTGTCTGCGACCCATTTTTACAATAAACTCAGGTTATATAACAGTAATTTTCTATTTCTAAAATCCTAATCAAAAATGTAAAGGAGTATTTAATATTATTTTTTATTTTTTATTGTAAATAAAAAGGATATTTATAAATAAATTTTCCCTTTTTTAAAAAAATCTAGCAAAATAAAATTTTAAAAACTTATTTAATAAAACATTAGATTAGAGAAAATGTATAATGTTATCATTTACTTGATTGACATTATTCGACCTTCAATTTTTCTTATTTTTCAATCAATTTTTTATTTTGGGTTGGGTTCAATTCAAAAATTTAGGTATAATATTTTTTTCTAATACAAGTAGAAAGTTGATAACAATTCATCTTTGTACTATTATTATAAAATACAAATTTTGACTTGAACTTATGTATGAAAATTACTTTTAGTTATAAAAAAATAAATCGTACACAATATATGCAAATAAATCATAAAACTATAATAAATGATTATTATTTTATGTTTTCTGTTAAATTAAAACATCAAACAAAACCGTTGCAACGCAACAGGCTCATATCTAGTTAGTAATAATCTTGTATAGTTAGAGATAAATAAGGTAAGACCAAAAATTAATTAACTAATGAATATGTCCTAACAACCTTGTATAAGTAGATTTTTTTAGAATACTTTCCTTTTAAAAGTATAGAAGTATAGATGCATTAATTTAAAATAGAACATTAATGTTTCATCTATACTATTAAAACACAAGGCCCTTTTTTGAGGTGCCCTTGGTTTTTGAAAGTATTTACAGGAAAATGCCACTGCATTATGTTTTAATCTAAGCTTTTTATTTAAGTGATTTGTTTTTTTTTTCTTTTTTAATCGTTGCTTAACAACTGAATCATCAGCGGGATTTTTCGTTTTAATCGTTGCTTAACAAATGATCGCAAATCGTTTATATCCATAGCATATTCCTAACTATTAGCCATTTTTATATATATTCGATTTACTTATTACGAACCATAACTAATTTCGACGTATATTCCAAATGCATTTTGATACACTATATAATATTAAACAATTCGAAAACACCAATAGCAAATTTTATTTTAACTTAAATTGTGTAAATATTCCTAAATATCAGCATTTTATATATATGCTATCTATTAATCTTCCCATCATGTACGACTATATAAATATCACTCTCCATCACACCTTACCTAACCATTCAAAATATCAAAGCTTTTAATCCTCATATTCTCAAATGGATTCGATAATCAAATTGAGCACTTTAAGTGAGATCAAGCCTTACAAATCTGGCTGGAGAGTTACTGTTAAAGTGATTCATAAATGAGTTTTATTCAGTCATCAGTTTGGTGCATGTCTTGAGATGGTGTTAGCCGATAAAAATATAAGTTCAAACCTACTCTTTCACTTTACTTTAATACTTTTTATATATGATCTAAGCCCGCAAATGTTGTCATTTTTAGGGTGTCAAAATACATGCAATTTGCAAACAGAAGCTAATGCAACGATTTGAGAACCAATGTGGTGTCGATGAATGGAAAATTATTACCAATTTTGCATTAAGTGCTGTATCCGGCATTAATCGACCCTCCAACCATGTTTACAAAATTGAGTTCATGATTCAAACCTCAATAACGGACTGTAACTTCACATGCGACGACAACATGTTCCTTGATCTCCATGATTTTTCCACCATTATAGATGGTTCGCGTGATAATCGTTTTCTTATTGGTATTGTGATTTTCTTACGATTTTTCTCATTATATTATATATGTTCATAACTAATTTAACTAACATTTTTCATAACAGATGTGATTGGAGTGATTTTAGACTTTGGAGCTAACGAAATTGTTCAAGGGGCAAGGAAAGAAGCTATCAAATTGGAGTTTACTTTGGGAGATATCAAGTATGTTTATTATATATAGTTTTAAACATATCGCAATAATATATCTCATAACTGTTTTTTTTTTCTCTCAGCAACCATCGTCTACAATGCTGCATTTCGGGTAGATTGGCTGAGGTTTTGATTCAAGATGTCAAACCAAAAAATGGAGATATTTGTTTAATCCGATTTGCTAAAGTATTCAAATATGATGGTATTTTATACAATGAACATGATAAGGATTCTACTCATTTGGTTGTCTACATATTGATACATATATTTTGTTTTGTTTTTTTCAGATTATTGGCGAGTCTCCAACACATTTAATTCTACTTTGGTGTTTATAAACCCTGCTATCAAAGACGCCCAAGCACTTAAACAAAAGCAAGTATCTCATATACAAATATAAAGTATTCTAACAAACTGCAGTATGTGATTTATCCTAATATTTGTTTGTAGGTTTCATGGTGATGTAACGTCCTTGATAAGAACCACAATACCAGTGACAAGTTACAGATCAATGAAAAGCGCCTGAAATGGTCCCAATTTCCTTTCTTAACCATTCAAGAGATGAAACGATCTGAAAAGGTTTGTTTCTATTGTGAAAATAACGATAATTCTTTGCCATACTCATTTTTATACTGCTTTGTTTTGTTTATTGGATGGAAATTGCAGACTAATTTGTTCAGTTTATGCTATTGATACCTCGGATGGATGGTGGTATTGTGCTTGTGTTGTCTGCGAGAGTAATGTTATCAACCACGTATTGTATTTGGTGAATCGGATGTGCCAAATTGGTGGTGTAAAATTTGTCAGCATAATGTTACCAAGGTTTCACCAATGTAATAAATTTAAGTTTAAAATAAGATGACAAGATGCGTGACCTTTTTTTTATTCTAACGATGTATATTTGTGCTCTACTTTGTATTCAGGTACAAATTTGATTTGCTTGTGCAAGATCGGACCGGTGAAACAAAATTTACTCTACCTGACTCTGTTGCAACATATATTGTGAAAAAATCTGCATCAAAAGTTGTGAATGTTTTGATTGACCAGGTGATATATTATTTATTCATAATAATAACTAATATTATTATTTAGTTATTACTACCTAAACGATAATTATTGTAATTATATGTACAGGTTGAAGATCAAGATATGTTGCCATCTGAGATTGTGGAGATTGTTGGGAAATCTTATGGATTTGGAATTTCAGTAGACAAAAACAACAACTCAGATGTATTGTCCACATTCAATGCAATGAAAGTTTGGAGTCTCAATGATGCTATATGGAAAAGAACCAAGTCCCTACACCAGAACTCAGTTTATTCCAGGAAGAAGCAATGCACAGATTTGGAAAGGATCGATAAAAGTGGCTGATATGATTCTGGATTCATGTTTTTTTATTTATCTTTGTATTCTATGTTTTATATTTGGTATTTTCTTGCTTTTTATTCGTTTTCTTTTTTCTATATTTGTGTTTTGGGTTTTCTTGATTCTGGATTCATGTTTCGTTTCGATTTGTCTTTATTCAATTAATAAAATTGGTTTTTAAAATTTGTGTATAAAATAAATAAGTTTATATTATTAAAAGTGAATGCATAACAATCAACAATCATCATGTATTCTCCATTTTTTCCTAACTATCCAGAATCAGTTCCATTCCTATCAGTTTCTAATAGTATTGAGAAATCGTTGTATACCTTTGTATGGTTTAATATTATGTAACTCATGTTCCCCCTATATATTAATTTTTTTCCATGCATCCTGAGTTCCTCGCTGTAAAAAAATTAACATAACAATGTCTAATTAGAAGCAGATTGCCTAACACACACGTATGGATAACAACTATTATCCATTGTTACTTTTTATTGAGCTTCATATCTTTTTCATGTAAGATGCTATTTTCTCTTTTAAGTGCATTTTAACTATTTTTTTAACAGAATATTCGAACCCTTGCATATATTCAGATAGGTAGGATTTTGACATATTAAACACGATAATATTTTTATTATCTTATCCCGACCAAATCGGAGTATAAATCAATATTGTTTAAATTAAAACAAAAGAATATAATTTAAACTAACCAACTGTGTCGAATATGCCAAAACCACTATATTTCTGTTTAAAATACTTAAACTAACTTGATACTCAAGAGATTGATTCATCACAATATATTCTCTAACTATTTCAAATTTGATCTTGCTATTATATCGGCCTTCACCCATATTATATACACGTACATTCTTCTCCTCACGTTATTCACATACTTTTTCTCCAAACAATTGTTTACATATCTTCCAAAAAGAAGTGTGTTTACCTTGATGAGGTCAAGCCGTGGAAATGAACTTGGTTGATAAATGTGAAAGTCCTGCATACATGGAAACCATCATTTACCGGGTTTGGGGAAAGTATGGAAATCATCTTTGCTGATAAAAAGGTATATGTCATTCATCATCCTTAATGAGTTCTTTTCTCTTAGACGTACTGTAACATTAATCATAGATTACTGGTTTAAATATACATGAATCTGGTTTGTCGTGTTATTTTCTCTATTCTGTGAGATGTCGTTTGAAATAATATTTAAACATTAAAGTAATTTTCATTATTATCATGCAGGGCTTTAAATTACAAGCTACATGCAAGAATAATTATATGAAATCATTGGGGGAGGAATGCATTGTGGGTGAATGGAAGACTGTTGAGAACTTCCAAGTCAGTCCGGCTGGAAAAACTTTCAGACCAACAAACAACATCCACAAGAACACTTTCATCAAGCAAACAATTATCAAGACATCTGATGTGGAAAACGATGACATGTTCCTTGCATTAGCATCATTTGATTATGTTCTCGCGGGTAAACTGGATTCTGATTTTTTGATAGGTAATATTATAAAGATACTTTCATCCAACTTTTATGCTTATTATTGTCATTTACATTATTTGAATTTGTATTGTATTTGTTCTAGATATTCTTGGTCAGGCCATAGATGTCTCAGAGCTTCAAACTCTCAATTGTGGTGGAAAGGAGAGGAAAAAAATTGATTTCAACTTGAGAGACATTAAGTATAGATGTTATTATTCATATATTTTTCATATATGAATTGACTTACGAATTTGTAACCTCCTTTTTTGTAGTGATCAACTAATTGCATGTTGTTTGTGGGGTAAGTTTGCTGAAGTTATGGATTCTCATAGAGAAGAGGCACAATTTGGAGTTGTTGTGTGTTCCGATTTGCAAAACTCGGCTCATTTAGAGGTGAAATAATTGATACTTTATATAGAATGATTTATATTCAATCATTAATACTTTTTATTAAATATTTTTATAGGAAAAATCCAAGTGTCTAATGCTTTTGATCCATCGCAATTGATTTTTGATCCCAATATCAAAGAAGTCGAGGAGCTTAAAGAAATGTATACTTTTCTACTTCTTACCTATACAATTTTTGGATAAGTATATATATGTCAATATTACGAGATCATTATTGTTCGGATGATATATAGGTTCAAAATTAATGGTGATATTTGAGTATGATTGAGATATCTGAAGAAGGAAAACAGCTTGCACTTCCTAACGTTAAAAAAATGGACACTTGGAATCAGACAGAGGATATAACCGTCTCTGAGCTTTTGTCTTCCACCCAGGTTTACATTAAACACTCTTTTAGCTCAATTATAATATTATTCCAATTTTCAAATTATCGTGATGCTGGATAATGCGATTCTGAATTTTGTTTTTGTTTATGTGTATTTTTTTGAAGATTGGAAAATGCAAGGTTGTGGCTACAATCTATGCCATAGATACCAACTATGCATGGTATTATTTTGGGTGTGAATTGTGTCAAACAAGGACTTATAAAGTTCTAGATCAACCAATCAGCAATTCACCTGAATTCTGGTGTGAAAAGTGCAACCAGAATGTGATAAATGTTGGACCAAAGTATTGTTTTCTGTCCCAAGTTCATATATAATATTTCATAGTAATTGATATAAATATTCATGTGGAGTTCTATTTTTAGGTTTAAGCTGCATTTGAAGGTTAAAGATGATACAGTTGAAACAAAATTGATTCTTCTTGATTGGATTGCTACCCCACTGTTAGGAGTTAAAGCTGATAAAATTTTGGATGGTTCATTGGAAGAGGTATTTAGTTTGTGTTTTTCTTTTAAGATTTATAAATTTATTCCTTTGTTTTGTTTATAAGCTAGAGGATCCTGAGATGTTCCTTCCATGTATCATCGACGTTGTTGGGAAGACATTTAAGTTTGGTGTTGATGAGGTAAAAGATAACATCAGTAAGGGATATGAAATTTATAAGGTTCTAAAAGTGTGGTCAGTTTAAAACACATTAATGGTTGATTCCGAGTCAGATGCTATTACAGAGACCAGGGCATCAACACATTCTGTTTCTGAGGTAATTTTAATCAGATTCTATTTGTTCCGTGTGTAATTATTTTTTAATAAATACGAGTAGCTATTAAAATCTACTTATATATTTTGTTTAGCTATAAATGCTGATTTGGTCTATTATACACGGATCCCTATTAACTTACAGTGACGAGAGTTCTGCCTTGGTGAAGACTCCTTCTAAGCGATCACAATATGAGTTAGGAGACCTGACAGACACCAACTCAACATCAAAGAAGCGGCCTACAAAAAGTATCAAAGTAGAAAAGATGAGCAATGAAGAACTGAGCTTAAAGAAGAGTGACTACCGCAACAAATGATGAGCTGGATTGTCTTGATGTTATTGGGTTTATTTTATTATTTCACTTTTATAATAAGTGTTTACGAAACACAACTGTTTTTCCTTTGGATTTATTTATCATGTTTTTAATTTTTTTACTTTTATTTTTTTATTTTCTAATAATAAAAGAATTGAATATCTCTATGTTAAATCCACTCCTTGAACTTTTCATCATCTTGGATACTTTCATGAAAACTGACATTTGGGAATATCAAGAGACATGCAATAAAAGTTTCACTTTTTACCTTGGCAATGACAAGACTTAACCATGATCCAATTTTTTCGATCTGTTGTGGACAAGGACATGTCACACTACCTATGTTAAGAGAGAGCCCTTTGGTCATAAAAAAACTGCTTTATGGAAAAGATGCGAAAAGTCGGTACTACCAGAACAACTTGAGATCATTGAACATGCTGTTTTCTTTCACTTCTCTTGGTGGTAAAGTTGATCGCTCTATTCCTAATGGTGTTGGTCCGAAAACTTTTACACTGCAAGGGGAAAACTACCATTTAATGGGCAGTATGAAACCAGATTCCGGTGACTCCGCAAAGTTTTCTCAGCTTTATATTGTTGACATTGAATCCGAAGTTGATGATAGAGACGCTGTTCTGAGGTATTGGCCCATCAATAATATAAAGAATTTTTGTTTGGCAGTGGCGTGTTGTTTATCATTATTTGTTTCACTTTCTTTCAGCAAATACAAGACAAAGGCAGATAAAGCTAAGAAGCTTGAGTTGAGAAAGCAGATTATTGAGGATATAATAAAAGTGCTTGAAGATGTTAATCTGTATGTTAAGCAGTTTCGGCAGGCACGGGAAAGATTGAGCATGTAGGCTAACGAGAAGTTCCATATGAGGATTGTGAGTACTCGCGAGAAAGATGGAAGGACTTATGATACTCCAACTACGTCTGAGGTGGCAGCATTAATTCCTGGAGACTTTAATTTGGAGATGGACAGGCGTGATATTGATTTACAGGAAAAACAAACCGGCAGTTTAAAAAGAATTAGTGAGATACATCCTTCTTATCTTGCACTTCAATATCCCCTTATTTTCTCATATGGTGAAGATGGATTCAGACTCGGTATTAAAAAAAGGGATTCTCCTGCTGCTGACAGATTGAAGAGAAAGGATATAAGTATGAGGCAATGGTTTGCTTTCCGTCTTTTTGAAAGAGATGGCGAGTGCCAGACTCAGCAGTTTCTGGTTGATGCATTCACAACTATCGAAACTAACCGTATCTGTTTATTGAAGCAGAATCAGAAAAGTTTGAGGTCAGACAGTTACGACTCGATCAAACAGTCTGAGAACGATGGGAAAATTGATATGAATGATAAGGGTTCAAGATTTATTTTGCCAGCATCTTTCACTGGTTCACCGAGATACATGAAGAATAACTATCTAGACGCAATGGCTATTTGTAAACATTATGGTTTCCCTTCGTTGTTTATCACGTTTACATGCAATCCAAAATGGCCGGAGATTACAAGATATCTATCCCAGCGGAATTTGAATGCAGAAGATAGGCCTGAAATCGTCTCAAGAGTTTTCAAGATGAAGTTGGAATCACTTATGACAGTTTTAACAGATGGCGAGCTCTTAGGCAAAACTCTGGCATGTAAGTATTGCTATTACTGTCGATTGATCTATTCACATAAGTGTATTTTCGACTGTCAGTATTATAATTACCTAATTTTAAAATTTTGTGCAGCGATGTATACAGTTGAGTTTCAGAAACGTGGGTTGCCGCACGCTCACATATTGTTATTCATGCATCCTAGTTCTAAGATTCTCACAACCGACCACATTGACCAGATCATTTCAGCTGAGATTCCAGAAAGAGATGAAGACCCTGAACTCTATGAAGTGGTTAAAGACATGATGATTCATGGTCCTTGTGGTGTTGTCAACTCTAAATCACCGTGTATGGAGAACAGAAGATGTTCCAAACAATTTCCGAAGGCTTTTTCGTCCAACACTACTGTTAATAAAGCGGGCTTTCCAATCTACCGGAGACGTGATGATGGTCATTTTGTTGAGAAAAAAAGGTTTCAAGTGCGACAATAGATATGTTATACCATATAACAGAACTCTTTCGCTTATGTTCAGAGCTCATATTAATGTTGAGTGGTGCAATCAGTCGAGATCTATCAAATACTTATTCAAGTATATCAACAAGGGACAGGATCGGATTACTGTTACTGTTGCACCGCCGAAAGAAGTAGGATCATATGATCACAGTGAGTTGAACCAAAATGGAGATCAAGAACAAAAAAATGAAATTAAAGATTTTTTCGATGGCAGGTACATATTTTAAGTTTCATTTGCTTTTAATATTAACGTTTTGACACTTACACGTATTTTATTTTTCAGATATGTATCTGCTTGTGAATCTGCATGGAGAACTCTAAAGTTTCCTATTCACTACAGATCGGTGCCTGTTGAGAAAATACAGTTTCATTTGCCAGGAAAGCAGAATATAATGTTTAAGGACGACGACACATTTGAGGAAGTAACAAGTCGGGTGCTGATTCAGATCCCTATATCATGGCATGGTTTGAGTTGAACAAGGTTAGTGAGGTTGCTAGAAAGCTGACTCTAGCTGAAATTCCTACAAGGTTTATTTGGAACAAAAAGGAAAGAAAATTACAAGAAAGAAAAAGGGGTTTCTGCCTTGGGAGGATTAACTATGCACCCAAGAAGTTTGAGGAAGCATATTATCTGCGTGAATTGCTGAATATTGTCCGTGGACCAACCAGTTTTGAAGATATAAGGACTTTCAATAATGTGCTATATCCTTCGTTCAAGGAATGCTGTTTTGCTCGGGGTTTATTAGAAGATGACCAAGAATGCATTGATGATATAGTCAGGTCAAGCTTCACGAGTTCTGCAGCCTGTCTACGACATTTATTTGCTGTTATGCTCATGTCGATGACCTTATCAATGCCAGAAAAAGTTTGGGAAAATACATGGGAGTTTCTTTCAGAAGACATTGAGTATAGGCTGAGAAAACGGTTGAACAGACAAGGTTATTTATCTTATCTTTTGCTTTATTTATCAATCGAGATTACGCTTTGATTATTTACATATGCTTCCTTTTTAACATGTCATTTTTCTACAGAACTATGTTTAAGTGATGCTGACAAAAAAAGAAGGAGCCATATTGGAGATTGAATTTTTTTTGAAGATTAATGCAACTTCTCTATCAAATTGGGATAAGATACCAAAGCCCTTCTGCGATGCTCTTGATTTACAAAACGTTTTGATCACGAATGAGCTGAGTTACAACCGTGATAAGTTAAGAGAAGAGCATGATAGGGACGTTTTGAAAATGACTGATGAGCAAAATAAGATCTACAAGGAGATTATTGATGCTGTTACAGAAAAAAAAAGGCGGACTTTTCTTTGTTTATGGATTTGGTGGTACTGGGAAGACGTTTTTGTGGAGATTATTATCTGCTCCTATTAGATCCAGAGGTGAGATTGCGTTGAATGTTGCATCAAGTGGTATTGCTTCCCTTCTGTTACAAGGAGGAAGGACTGCACATTCTAGATTCGGTATACCAATCAATCCAGATGAGTACTCTTTTTGTAATTTGCCACCAGGGACATATGCTGCTAATTTGGTTAAAGAAGCCTCTATGATTATTTGGGATGAAGCACCGATGATGAGCAACCTGTTTTGAGTCACTCGATAGGAGCTTAGCAAACATTATGAGGATTAAAGAAAAGAAGCCATTTGCTGGGAAAGTTGTTGTATTAGGTGGAGATTTTAGGCAAGTTCTGCCTGTTATAAATGGTGGCTCGAGGCCGGAAATTGTGTTGAATTCCCTAAATTACTCTTACTTTTGGAAACATTGCAAAGTGCTCAGATTAACAAAGAACATGAGTTGCTGTCGACTAATATGACTCCGGAAGAGTTGAAGGAACTTGAATCATTTTCAAAGTGGATATTGGATGTTGGAGATGGAGTTGCTGGTGAGTCTAATGAAGGTGATGCACTTAAAACTTGACGATCTGGATTGCTGGTGAGTATAATATATTTCAAACTAAAATTGTTGAGTTCGTTTGATTTAAAAATTTTAAGTTGCAAAATAGAAATAAGAAGCTATTAATGAAATTAGTGGTATAGTTCAAAAAATAAATAACATGAAGGGTCCAAATGTTTACAATAATCATGTTACATATCTTAAAAGAATCATATTAATAACAATTATGAAAACATAAAAAGGCTTAGCCAAATATTTAATGTCGTGCTTGTAAAATGAATTAGAAATAGAGTTTTCTGGAATATAATGCTTAACGTATGATGAAATAAATAAAAGGTTTATTTTTTTTTTAAATTAAGTAACGGCATGAAACAACAAAAAAAATCCAAACTTTATTAAGATCTCTCGACTTTGAAATTTTAAAAAATCTTTGGTTAGTTACATGTAAAGGGAAAAAAAATTTAAATAATTTAGTGTTGCATTAAAAAGAAATTAGAAAAATACAGAATTTAATAAAAATCATAGCCTAAAAATATTCTAGTGACAGAAAATTGTAAATACTGTTAAAACAGAAGGACACGTCAAAAAGGTCTTTTGTTTTTAATAGTATTGATGCCAAAACATATATGATGTTGGGTTCATGATTTTATGATCCATTATATAATAGCAATTCACTATATAACATTCAGTACTTTTATATTTGCTTAAAATTAATTTTGTATAACATTAGGAATATTTTATTACATAGTTAAACGAAAATCATAAATAAAAATTTGAAAATATATTAATGTAATTGATAAACACAATTTTGCCATAATTACCACCATAAGTGGCGACATTTAGTATTTGATTTGGTAGTTTCAAATAATTACCATAATAATATTATTATTAGAATTAAAGAGAGAGATGATAGGGAAATATATATATTTTGTTGGAAAAAGAGGATTTTGTGGAAATTTTTATTTAA
Organism: Raphanus sativus; assembly: GCF_000801105.2. Taxonomy (NCBI): domain Eukaryota; kingdom Viridiplantae; phylum Streptophyta; class Magnoliopsida; order Brassicales; family Brassicaceae; genus Raphanus; species Raphanus sativus. The sequence continues at coordinate 27,712,216 of NC_079514.1, read as the reverse complement.
TAAAAAACATAGGTTTTAAATAAGAAAATGGCATTGTATTGTAAATATTTCAGAATTCTGAGGTGACCTCTAAAAAAGTGAATTAATTGGCAATATGGGTCACTTTCAAGTTATCAATTGGGGATTTGGATCTGTTATAGTTTTTATTTGTAAAATGGGTCGCATCACTATTTGACCCTATACAAGTCATGTAGAAAATACTTAACGCACCTTACCCAAATAACACATTCACATAATTGCCATTGTTTTCTTTGAGTTGTTTTCACACGTGAGAAACTATGACTTTTGACTAACATGAAGTCTTCTTCCCCATTATTATTTCTTTCTCTCTTCTCGAATTTTCTCGTTTATTGAGTTCACCATGTTTAATAAAGCTATCTTTTTCGAATTAATTGGCAATATGAGTCAGTTTCAAGTTATCAATTAGGAATTTAGGTATGTTATAGTTTTTATTTGTAAAATGGGTCGCGTCACTATTTGACCCTATACAAGTCATGCAGAAAATACTGAACGCACCTTACCCAAATAACAAATTCACATAATTGTCATTGTTTCCTTTGAGTTGTTTTCAAACAGTGAGAAACTATGACTTTTGACTAACATAAAATCTTCTTCCCCATTATTATTTCTTTCTCTCTTCTCTAATTTTCGTGTTTATTGAGTTCACCATGTTTAATAAAGCTATCTTTTTCGAATTAATTGGCAATATGAATCACTTTCAAGTTATCAATTGGGGATTTAGGTCTGTTATAATTTTTATTTGTAAAATGGGTCGCGTCACTATTTGACCCTATACAAGTTATGCAGAAAATACTGAACACACCTTATCCAAATAACATATTCACATAATTGCCATTGTTTCCTTTGAGTTGTTTTCGCACAGTGAGAAACTATGACTTTTGACTAACATAAAATCTTCTTCCCCATTATTATTTCTTTCTCTCTTCTCCAATTTTCTCGTTTATTGAGTTCACCATGTTTAATTTTTTTTTCCATCTAGAAATTTATATTAAAAAGGGCTGAAGCCCAAAAGTCTTACAAAGCCCATACATATTGGACACCCAACAAATCAAACCGGCCCAACGGCCCACAAATCAGAAAACCCTAGCGCCTAAAGAAGCTCTGCCGCCTCCGCGCTCCATCTCCGTACGATCTGGTCGGAGCACGAACCAAGGAGACTCAAATCGAGGAGAAGACTGCTCAGTGAGTGCGACACACAACACAACCGCCTCAACTTGTCCATCTCCGCCACCGCACCGCCGGAACAACATCAAACTGAAAACGCGTTTCATCGGATCTCGGCAACAGACGAGCCTCCGACTAAACCAACCCCGTTCGACACCCCTTTGTCTTCACGCCGAGAGATTCCATCGATCTATCGAGATCTCCTCGGCCTTTGAACCACTTCAAACCCTAGACAAGTGAATCGCGAACCGGAGCATAAAGACCCCAAACCCTAACTCCACCAACGCTTCATTCAAAGGGATAATTCCCCATCGCCACCTCAAACCGACATCGAGACACCACCCACAAAACAACCGGAGCAAAACGAGCCTCCGCCTTTCAAGATAACTAAAGCCGCCCGTTCACATGAGTAAAGAGCCATGGCGGTTACAAAAGCCGACCGTTCACCTGAGAAAGAAGCCACGGTAGTAAAGTGCTCAGGTACTCTTAATGAGGCAAAAAGTGATCTAGCATACTCTCACGTGATCTGGCGTACTCTTATGTGTTTTGATACTCTTCCTTTCAATGGTTAATGTCTAAATTATCCTTTGTGTCTAAACCAATCAAAATCATTCTCTCTCTTACTCTATCTTCTTCTTTTCTCTCTCCACTGTAAATCTCAAACCCAGATTTAATTATTCTATTCAATTTGGCATTCATCTTCTCCACTAATTCATTCTTGAAGAGGTTTAATTTCAAATTCTTATTCACAATTAATTGATTAAGAACAATGAGTCTCGATCTATTTGAATATTCAAAATACTGATATAATTATAAATATGAGTCTGTTTTTGTATGACAAAAAATATAAAAAAATGTATCAAATTATTATTTTGATAAAAAATTAGAGAACGTAGTAAAACTTGGTATACCTATAACTGTACAACTTGGTAAAATCATAATGTACAACTAAGTAAAATTGTGTAACTAGGTAAAATGATACTAACTAAATTGTATAACTTAATATAACTATAATGGTAAAACTATATAACTTGGTAACATTTTATGGTTAAACCGTGCAAGTTCATCTAACTTGTTGTTAATCATTTTGATTTTTACATGAGACGACGAGTTCTTTCACAAACATACACTTTGATTATTAAAAGTACTATTATAAAGCCGGAGATGGTCATGAATGAAATCCAAACGAAGGTAAAGGTAGTTTGTATGCTAGTGGACAAAATATGCAGAAAAATGACCATAAATCCATATACAAATAGGTAAAATTTGAGTTATATGGTAATAAAATCTTTGATACCATTGAAAAAACATAACAACATCTTAAGGTGACTGAGCCAGTGGAAGATGTTGTTATTCGAGATAGAGATAATATAGGTATTGATTTGGATAACGTGGAGAGCATGTAAAAGATTTAGTTGATTGAGCATCACATCATAACTGTTTTGAAATTACTATTTTGAACTGTGAGCTCCGAATATTAAGAACTCTAATTTGTTTCGATTAAAAAAGTGCATACTTGTTCTCGTAAATATTTAAATTTGGGAACCTAGAAGAAAATACACACCACGATTAGTTGTATCTATTATTCAAAATGATTGTTCAATACGATAAAAAAAACTAAATAAAACTTAGTAAAACTGATAAAATATAAAAATTTGAAGACACAATTTTTAATTTGTTTGGTTGCTTATAAGTATTATGATTATTATTTGTTAGTATTTTATGATTTAAATTTACAATAATTATAGTTAATTTTTTTATCACATAGTTGTGTACTACATAATAGAGGAAATACATTGTTCGTTTATGCTTTTTATCTTAGTGTTGTCCTTGTGACATCAAAAATTTTATATATGCAACAAAATTAATTATGTCACAACATGATTTGATGGAATTTGATTGTAGGAAACTAAATAAAAGTGGTATAACTATAATATAAATCTTTTGAGTACAGTAAAACTAAAAAAATGCAAAAAATAGAAAAGTAAAACTTTGAAGCTTTTTGTAAAACTACAAACTTGGTAAAACGTCGACCCAAAAATGCTGTAAAAAAATTTCCCGCTCAAATTTCAGAATTTTCCCTTCAAAAAATTTCTTTTTTCCAGACCCCAAAAACGAAGTTGGCAACTATAATTGCTTTAATTTTTAGGGTTTTCTCATTTCTATCATCTTTTCAATCCTCTCACCTCATTTTCTCTCATCTCATTTCTTCTTTTCATCTTTCTTCACATAATCTGCAATTTTTAGATTTTTTCCAGAAAATAGTGATTAATCAAGAGACAAAACTCTGAAGCTACAGCGGCGGGTGTATCATCCAGAAGTTCTCCAAATCTGATTCAAACCCTTATTTGCAATACTATTGATGTCTCCTCGTGGTTTCTCAAATGACCATGTGGATTAATGATCCAATAATGGAAGACAAATATTGATAGTTGTATGTTGTCTTATTGTTACTGTCATGGTATTTCTGAGATTTTGGTTGTACAATTAATCATAAATTCTATCAAATTAGTTCAGTGATGAGTTTTTTAAGTTTTGAAATTTGACAAATGAAAAATGAAAATTCTGACAAAGTTTACCGAAATGTACAAACAGAAATAATATTAAGTTATACAAAGTTTGACGTACGAAAATGAAAATTTTTGAAATTTTTTACCTAATTACACAAACATGAAAAAAAAGTAATACTAAATTTTACGAAGTTTGACAAACAAAAATGATGTACTTAACCAAAATTATTTTAAGTTACACCAAATTTTACAAACATAAATAACAAACCAAGTAACATAAACACAAACAATAAAGTTAGTGTGTTAAAAGAAGAAATTTTACTTCTTAAGACAACTATGAAAAATGGATATTGAATCCAACTATGGAAATTTTTAAATATAACAACATTATAATTAAGTTTCTTTAAGTTTTACAAAGTTTCAAATATTTATAGCATCTAAATTGTTACGTTTTTCTTAGTTTCAAATTTTTAGACAATCTATATTACTTAGTTTCACTTAGTTTCACTTACTTATACATAGTAATAAATCTTAATAAATTAAAGTTATACAAAGTTCCAAATTCAAGAGATGCGACTGTTGCAGTGAGAAGGCGTGTGAGAGAAGTCGTGCTTCCTCAGGGAGTCAATCAAATTACCCTTAAATGGACATGCCACTGCTTGAATCATTAATTACATGATTTTTCTCAAACTAAATATTATCATTTTCATTTATTACTAGGGGTTGGCCCGCCCTACGGGCGGGTGAGTTTACATTAAAATTATTTTATATAAAAGATATATTAATTTATAAATGTTTGAAATTTTATTTTATATTGAAAATAATAAATGTAATTTTTTTAATTATAAATTATATTGTAAATTTTATTAAATATTGTTGGTTCAAGTTGAAAAGATCATTAACTCTTTTTGAATAGGAATCATACACGCGGGGTATGTGTGTTAATTATGTAATCAAATGCTTGGTGTGTATTTGATGTTGATATTAGAAGTGAGTACTTGACTCGGATTTTGTGGTGCTGAAATGGCAGTTATCTTTGATGTTTACCCTTTTTTTTTAGCAAAGCTTTGATGTTTACTTTAAAAATAGGGAAATTAGGTCCAATATACAAAAAAAAAACACAAACTCACAAACAATTATTTATATGATGGTTTTGATTTATTTTATGAAGAAGTGACGAGCTCGTAACTTTTTGGTGAAATTCATTTCAAACAATTATTTGTTTGTAAGACAATTATTTATTATTTTCAAATTTCGGGTGGTCTGATTTTTTTTTTTCTGAAAGAAAAGGGGTTAGTAAATATAAAGTCCTTTCTCTAGGTTTGGATTTTGGTATTCTGGATATAGAAAACTAAAAAACTTACGAAATTTGTACTCTGTTTGATAACCTTTTGGATTCGTTTAGGCAGATGGTTTGAGTTTTATTATATATGTTTTGTCCAAATTCAGTAATTGCTGATATCATCGTTGCTTGTTATTTTTAATAATTTATTAGTTGCTATAGCTTTACAACTTTTTCAAAGCTCAAGATATACTTATAAGTCATGTACATCTTAAATGATATGATCAGTTCCAAGCAACAATGTTATGTAAGTCATGTATACTTTATTTTGAGCTTGAAATCCTTTGATTGCTTTAATGTCTCTTTAAGTAGTTTATGAAAACATGATCATGTTCTTAAGCCTATTATCCAACAGAATCATTGAATTCATGAGATCCTCTGTTTCACCAGAACGTTGTCTTTTGACCTTAGCAAACTTGCACTGGCTTATCTTCAACATATCAAGACATGTCTTCTTTCTATAAAAGTCTATGGGGAAAAGAAATCACCATTTTGTTTATCTTTTCTCTATTGTAGGCGTTTAAGAACGCAGTAAGAAAAGATACATATGTGATATGACTGCACCATTTATTCATGCAATTTCAAGAAAAACTCAAGATTGCTAAAAAAGCAGTGGCTTACAATGAAGACGATGGTGACAGAGGTTGGGATGGAAGAGGCAACAGTGGTATGACTTCTCATAAACTAAATTACAGTACCAGAAATAATAACTGAAGGCAATGTCCTGTTATAGATTACTATTGTATATACATACAGCGGTCACAAACCAATAGTAAAAATATTTGTGGTGGTTCTTGTGAAAAGCAAGGAAAAATAGTGATCTTTGTATCGAGGAGATGACTCAAGAATATACTACACTGCATATTATAAACTCCTGACTGATTAGCCTTAAATTTAGGATGTTAAGTAACAGAGAAGCTTTCCGTTTCTAGTCACTTTCAGAGTTCAACAGTTTCAAATGTAACCACTGACCTCTTTGAATGCATATTAGAGTTTTAAGTTCAGTCTGTCAAGGATTTAACTTATCATACTCTGTATCATGACCTAAGACTCCTGAGTGTGTGTGATACATAATAGAGGTTGTATATAACTGAGTAATTCAGTTGACGGAAGAACATACTTTGAATGTGCAATATGAGTCAGAGAAGCTCATAAGAACATACAGTTTTGAGAAAAGAAATGGCGAGTGTTCATGAAGATATGATATAACATGTACCATGCATTTTAAGCCTCCTTGCAAGGCCTCAGGACAAAGTCTAAAATAGCATCAAATGTCTCTTCCCCGGATTCATGTTGCCAATCTCGGCTTTTTTCCGAGAGGATCAAACAGCAAACTGCAAAATGAAAAAAAAAATCTTTCTGTAAGTGAATACAGAACATCAAGTTCAAAACTTTTAGCATACAAACAAATCCAGTTTCTTTTTTCAATCAATCGAATCTTAAAATATTGTGTACACGCAAATGGTGAGAGCTGGTGTCATAGTCTACACAATTTGGGAATATAATATACATCAGCTTGTCTATGAGGTTGGGACAGCTTTGCTACGTTATTTTTGATGAAAGAGTAATGCAACATGCTAATCTAATACCTTTATTCATCATAAGAACCAGGGCCTCTGATCCATATGCTTAAGAATTTGGAAAAAGTACATTAAACTTTCATCAACACTTATGATCTCACAGCACTGTCGAAGTCACCACAGTAGTTAGGAGCAGAGAATATAATAGCAAGCTGTCGATCAGGAAAAGATCATAGCCATCCTCTACAATCTGCGTGAGAAAAGAACAAAAGTTTAATATTATAAATTCTGCAACTAAATATTATAAACATCTGAAGCTTACATCGGACTGGTTTAAGAGTATATCTAGTATTCTTATTGAGCACCTCCGCTGTGTTTGAGCAACGGCCTGCTCTCAGGTTGCCGAGAAGAACATAGGAAGACGCCATTTTCGAAGGGCTCGCGGCTGGTTTGCAGATAAGCAAGAATTATCGACTGTGTAAATCCCATTGCCCCCAAAACCCTAGAATTGAAGATCGAATTGAATAGTATTGAAACAAACGTTACAGAACTCAGTGGAGAGGAAGAGGAAGAGGAAGAGGAAGGAGACGACTACGTCGATAACGTGAAAACTGAAGACCAACCCTAAACATTATCGGGCTTTGGAATTAAAAGTTTGGCCCAAAATAATCAGAAAGCCCACATCTCCTCACATTTTAATCAGAGGAAAAACAAAATTACAGAAGCTGCGAGAGTGAAAATCGAAAACAAAAAAGGGTGTCTCATTGCATGACACGTGTGCGATTTGGAAGTAGGAGTGCTGAGGTGGAGGCCTGTGGAGAGTTTCTGTTCAACTTTATTAATATAGATCTCCAATACTGCTGGTTGCTGTCGTTAAATATATACATTACGTTTTGGATACTAATCATTTCTTGCAAAATACAACAATAGACTATATAAATTTCGTTAAGTTTTACATAGTTTTAAATATTTATACAATCTTAATTATTACGTTTTTCTTAGTTTCATAAATTTAAACAATCTAAATCACTTAATTTTACTTACTTATACATAGTTATATATCTTAATAAGTTAAATCCAAGAGATGCGACAGTCGAGGAGTCTATCAAATCACCTATAAATGGACACGTTTCTGCTTAAATTTGGGTGAGTGGTTCATTAAATTTCAAGGGTTTATCACTTATACAAGTAACAAATAATTTACGAGATTTCTCTCACACAATAACCATTTTATTTTATCAAAGTTAGACGAACTTGGCTTCTCTCCCTCCTTCAATGATTCATAAGATTCTCTACAACGTAGCAACGACCAGTATCCAAGACTTTGGTTGTGCACGGATTGTTTTTTTCGGGTTAAACAAAATTGGAAGATATGATTACTTCTACAGATCGGCAAGTTTCATTTACATGAATGACTGGCTAGACAAGGTCAATGATGTTCGAATGTTCAGAATTAGTTGCTACCGTGTGGGTAATCCAGAGGCCATATACTTGAGAGGTATGTATGAGTTCTTCATCCTCCATTTAGTTGGTAAGAAAAAAATATATCTTGCTGCTGAGAGAGGATGCTTGTTGGCTCTATTTGTATATGGTATGATGAACTTAGCCTTTAGTGTTGATGATGGAGGATTGGTTCACAACTACCATGCTTTTACTCGTCAACATGTTGATCAGATGTTTCAAATCATCAATAGTTGGGAACTCACAGGCCATTGAGATTATGAAAAACCTGCCATGTTTCTATCTATGGCTGAAATGATAGATCCTAATGTGACATATGATTGCTGGTGCTCCAGAATCATAAAATTAGTGTTTGTAGTCTCCCTAAATGGATCAAAATCACGGTGGAAATGCGATCTTTGTTTCTGGAATTGTGCAGCTTGTGATATACACTTGACTGCTCGTGCATTGCCAATTGAAAATTAATTTTATCTACTTTTAATAAATTTCTGTAAATAACTCTTCACATTTTGTAATTTTTCTAGTTATATCTATAAACTAATGTTTTTAAAAAAAAATCAATAAATATATCAATAACATCAACTGTGTCCAAAAATTAATATAATAAAACATTACAATCTAAAAGTATGCATTAGTTCAATTTAAATAACTTGTATTAGATACAATGTATATTCATACAATAATATAAGTAGGAATTAATTTCTGTACAGTTACACCAAGTTTACAATTACACTAGGTTTTACAAAGTTTTCGGAAGTTATGGAAAAAGAGATCCGAATTTTGTGGATCGGGTCTGGATAGTCCGCGAAATAGTCCTGGTTGGATTGTAATTATGCAAGTTTCTGTTGGTTTCATGGTCTTTTAATAATTTTTCTGATTTAAATAAAGATATATTTAATTTCAAATCCGGTCAGTTTCGGGCAGGAGTATCTCAGCTCTTTTTTTTCGGGCAGGAGTACCTGAACGTTTGATTCAAGCCACGGCGGTTACCAGAACCGAACGTCCGCCTCGAGAAAAGCGCAAGCCGGAAACACTAGATCTACTAAAAAACCTTAGACTAAGAAACAAAAGAACGGAAAACGGAGAGGAAACCGGGCCACCTGAGTTCACCATGTTTAATAAAGCTATCTTTTTCTGGGCATCGTTTAATAAAACTAGCTTATATTAATTCTGGACAAATCTAAAGTTTCGTGCTTTAGATTACGAAGTTTTATCTAATTTTATAATCTTTGAACTTGAGAAGTATGGAAGACCTTACGGGAAATGAAGCCTACGAGTACGAGCTTTTTTGGGTCAAAACGAGTAAGAGCTCCTAAGATTTGCGAAGGCTTCCGTGCTTGTATGCCTATGAAAATGGCACTTTTATGTTCTTCTATTAATTAATTCCCAGAAACTAATAGTTTCTTTTCCTCTTTGTGGCAGAGGCTACGATGGATTCAATTGACTGGAGTTTGCCGGAGCTGATGTAGCATTGAAGCTTGACTAAACTGGATCTTGAAGGAGTCCCGGAACGGAGCTTAATCCGGATCGGAGCTTGACGGAGCACTTGCCCTAACGACAGTGACAATGACCGGAGTTTGTGTTAAATAATTCACAACCTCCGTTGAGCCTTGTCCGCGAAATTCCAGTCGTCGTCTTGTTCTCCACGCCCGTGCACCGGAAAATCAAAGTCACCGTCGTCTACAAGCTCGGATATGTTGTCCAAGTTTCTTGTTATTGCTATTTAGGTCCATCATCTTTTGATTATCTACAAGTTGCCCTGCAATTTCAAAATCAAAATGTTAATGTAAAAAAAAAACTAAAAACACTATTTTTTTGTCAGAACTAAAATATATAAATTAATAGTGTTGGGTTTTGATAGAAGTGTCAAAATGGGTAAACCAACCCAAACCAACCCATACCCAAATGGATTGAGCAGTTTATGGATCATGAGTCAAACCAACCCATTAACTAAATGGATTGGGCTTAACCATAACCCATATAAACTAATGAGTTAGTGGTTTTAATGGGTTGACCCACTAATAATGCTATTAATAAACATAATTTTTTTAAAAATATCATATCACAATAAAATTATTATTGACAAATTACTAACATTTAATAACAAAAAATGCTAATCAGAAAATAACAAATTATATAATTTAACTCATCAAAATATTTAACACAACATATTTAATACAATAATTCACACTCCAAAATTCAAAAATTCAAAACGCAAGTCTTCAACATAATCCAAAACACTTATTAATTGTACTGCAAGTTTTGAAATAAACACAAGCATATGACCACCTCGTTGAAATAAGCAAAAACGAACTGTCCTTAGCAAAGTTGATACGCATGCTATATTGTGATCCACTGGCTCAGTTGGTTTGTCTGTATTCACAAAGACTGGTTGCTGTAAAGAAGTCAAATACAAAAAAGAGGTAAAATCTTTATTAATTACAAAAAAAACTAGTTGCTAAAGTCAAATCTGTATTCATAATTTCTAGTAGAATGTCACGCTCTATGAGTATAGACAAGCTCTAACTAGCAAAAGATATCTTACTATAGGAAAGGAACATCACATAATCAACAGACCAGCATCAAATATGAAATCATCTTTGTCTTTCTCTTATCTAACGAGAGAACCACAACCAAGAATCTGCCTCTCACACTCATCAACAAAAACACTAAGCTAAAGGAACTAAGAAATGCAAGAGACTTACTCGGGTGTGATCACATTTTCCACATCAGTTGGCCTTGATCTGATAACAACAGTCTCACCTTCTCCATTATCATCTACAATTTCACAAGACAAGTGTTACACTTTAATACACACATGATCAGTATATAAGACAAAAGAAAGCATACCTTCATCATCAAGCATATAACCATATATCCAAGAACGAGTACACAGCAGAGCTTGGACATTACTTGGCAACAGTCGACTCCGATATTTGTCTATCACACGAGACCCAATACTGAATGAAGATTCAGATGCCACAGTAGTGATGGGGATACTAAGGATGTCCATTGCCATGTAAGTAAGAGCACCAAAGCGATTTCTGTTTTCTTTCCAATAGTCCAGAACATTCAGATCAGGATGATTCCTCATATCTAGCTTTGGATCTTCAAGATACATATCTAAGGCCGACTTTCCTTCTTCCATATAGTCTGGTACGTCATCAAGATCAAACAAATCCTGCACCATTTGAAGTTTAAGAGGTTACTACATAACCAACAAGTAAAATTTAAATCAAAGACTAAATTAAGAACTTACATCTTGTACGTCTAAGAACCCTCTTCCACGTTTTGAAACATGGGAAGCAACTTTAGAAGAACTCACAACAGGAGTCAGCGGAAACTTTTTCCTATATTCTTCGAAAAGATCATAAAGCTTCTCCTTGAGGTGTTTTATTTTTTCTCCAGAAGTGAATGGATCAAGTTCATCGTAGCATCGCTTCAAAAGCCTGAATTTTACCCTAGGATCCAACACAGCACCCATAGCAAGAATGACACTATATTGCTCCCAATACTTATCAAACTTTTTTCTCATCTTAGAGATCATGTCTCGAATGACACTATCATCATTGTCCCTATTCACTTCCAACAGACACTGAATCTTCCATATATGTCCAAAATATAAGTTGGATGTTGAATAGCTTGTCCCGGACATCAAAGTAGTAATACAATAAAAAGGCATCAAGATCTCATGGATAATCTTTGCCCTCTTCCACTCTTGACTAGAAGGACAGTGCTTGTAGGTTTTGTCAACCACTTTAAACCTATTTAAAGCACGCTCGTACTTCAAGGCTTTCTCAAGCATCAAGTATGTCGAGTTCCATCTATGTTGAACATCCAATGACAAAACCACTTCATCATCACCTTCTATACAATCAGCGAGTGCTATTCTCCTAGAAATCGAAGCCTTAAAATACTTCACCGTCTCTCTGATCTTGGACAATGCACCACCAATAACACTTAAACCATCTTGTACTATAAGGTTTAAGATGTGTGCGCAGCAACGAACATGAAAAAACTCCCCTTTACACAACAGATTATCATCTAAATTCAGCCTAACCTTTAGAATTTCTTCCAAACAGTCATTAGATGTAGCATTATCCAGAGTTAAAGTGAACACCTTCTTCTCAATTCCCCACTCCTTTAAACAGTCATGAAGTTTACTAGCTAAAGCATCACCGGTGTGTGGAGGAAGCAGATTACAAAATGACAAAATCTTGCTGTGCAAACCCACTTCTGATCAACATAATGTGCCGTCAAAACGATATACCCATCTCCGAAGACTGAAGCCGTCCAACAATCTGAAGTTAAACACACCCTACTAGGAATATTTGCTAACTCAAACTTCAACTTCTGTTTTTCCTTCTCCCAAGTTTTAACTACATCAGCTGCAGCAGTGTTTCTAGTATAACACTTATAATCTGGATTCAAATAACTGAGAAAACCTCTAAGTTCTTCATACCGTTTTGATTTTTTATTAAGATTTAGTAATTTACAGAAAATTTCTTTTTTCTAATATCTATATCTATTTTAAAATGGGTTTTATGTATACATATAAAGAATGTACTTAATTTTTTGGTATATATATTTATTAAAATAAGTTTTCTATTGTTTTTATTTGATTATCTAGGGTATACAGTAAATATAAATGCATTTTAAATTTAAATAAAAATAACATTAGTCTATTTAAAGGGATTAAAAATAATAAAGATAAATTTCACTATGAACGAAAAAAATAAAATATGAAATATATTGACTATATTTATATAATAAGTCACTAATTATTAATTTATGCTTATATTTGATTTATTAATTTATAGTATTTATTAATTTATAGAGTTTCTATTTGAATAAAAGTTTGATTGTTATTTAAGAAATTACATAAACTACTGTTTTATGTACAGTTCTTTTAAAATTAAAAAAATATTTATATTTTGTTTTATCATTGTCTTTGTCCGAGTGTATACCTCAGTTATAATCCGATGCACACCTCAAAATACACCCCATGGAAATGTTCTTAAGATTATGTAGATTTTAGTTTATTTAATGTGTTCTGACTCTCTCATGAACTTACGTGAATTAAAAGGATTTAATGTTTTTGAACACAATGATATGTTGAATAAACATTGAAATGTTAAGTTATCTTTGAAATTAAACTTCTTTTTTTTCTATGTGGAAGGATCAGCAGGCAGTTCGTTTCAGTAGTACTGTATTTGTAACTTTCTTGGATTACAAGAAACCATTGTAACCACAAGTGTATACTCGTTATACTCAAAGGTATACTCTCGTTGTATAGGTGTACATCCTGGTGTACACCGAGTGTACATCCTGGTGTACACCGAGTGTAAAACAGGTGTACTTTTTGTGTATGTTCACGTATACACCAAGTATACATTTAGGATGTACAACACAGTGTATACCAGAGTGTACATTTCTCAGAACACTCTTCCGGTGTACGCTTCCCAGAATACACTATAGTGTCAACGAGAATGTATATTTTGGAATACATTTCCGGTGTACACTTTCCGGTGTACATTTCCTTTTTTTTTTGGCAACAAACAAACTGATTAATAACTTCAAAAAGAGTAGTTTCAGTACAACCGAACAGAGCCAGTGCTTAAAGCAGATTTCGCTAATGAGTCTGCCAATACATTGTGCTCACATCCAACAAAAGACACAAAGAAGAAATCGAAAGAGAGGGATAGTAACTCGATATCCATGAGAACTCCATAAAGCTCCACCGGATATGATTTCGAGTTTAAAGCTCGTGCGAGCTCGAGAGAGTCGGTTCTAAACCAGACTTTGAGGAGGGATGTGCGCTTCGCTTCCGTGACTGCTTCTCTCATGGCCAGCGCTTCCGCCATGAGAGGGTATGAGACTCGCTGCAGGACGCATGATCCTTGTTCCAGAGCAGAGGCTTGATCGTCGACGGTGTTTTAAGATAACCATCACCGTTTTATACGAAGTCTTTCTGTCCGTTGACGTCTTATGGGTTCTCCGAAATCTTGGAGCAGGAAAAGGAGTTTTGTTTGCGGGGACTCGGAAAGTCGCAAAACACGGATTTCTGGCGACCCGGGGGCCTAGAACTTACGCACGAAGACTAGCCGTCCGACAACCCGAGCCAGCACAGGGCTAGCCGCCCGGCGACCACGGCCAGCACAGGCGCTAGCCGCCGCCGGCCACGGCCAGCACGGGGCTAGCCGCCCGGCGACCACGGCCAGCACGGACGCTAGCTGCCGGTGGCCACGGCCAGCACGGGGCTAGCCGCCCGGCGACCACGGCCTGCATGGACGCTAGCCGCCGGCGGCCACGGCCAGCACGGGGCTAGCCGCCCGGCGACCACGGCCAGCACGGGCGTTAGCCGCCGGCGGCCATGGCCAGCACGGGGCTAGCCGCCCGGCGACCACGGCCGCGACCAGAATCGGCTGCTCGGTTCCTTCGGCTTGTGCGTGTTTTTGCGTTCTTTTTAGTTTTCCGTAGGTTTTTCCTCGTGTAGAAAATGTTTCTAGCCGTTGATTTCAAGATGATGAATCTCGAACTTAATATTTTTCAAGATTTCTCGATTAACAATTAGTCTCTCGAGGTTGCTCTAATATCTTTCATGTTTTTCCGAGACTTTCGGACATCGATTTCGTCTTGACCGATTTTGACCCCAACAGAGAATATGGGAGGTTGTAGAGATCCATGAATCCGGTGTACATTTCCTAATAAACACTTTTTGGTATACACTTTTTGATGTATACTTTATGGTGTATGTTACGTTGTACACGTTCCAGTTTATGCTATTATATTATGTTTAAAATAAATGGAAGGATTTAGGGTGAAAGTACAATTTGCAAAGTGTTTTTAAATCTCAAATTTTGTCTCTACAATTTGTTAAGTCTTTTTAAGAGATTTAAAACCAAATTCATTGTGCATTATAGCACATATTACATGCAAATTGCAATATAAAAACCTAATTGCACACCTAAATAATTTAAATAAAAAAAATAAGATGTTAAAAACCACTAAAACCCTGAGATATCAGTTCTATAAAGTATATATTGTGTAAAGTTTAGAGTTTAATGTTTTGTTTAAGGTTCTGAATATATGATTTATGGCTTAGGATTTATGGGTCTCTAATCCAAAGTTGAGGGTATATCATTTAGGTATAAGGTGTATGTTAGATGTGTATATTACAGTGTTTAATGTTTATGATTTAGGATTTAGCACATATCCAAGGATTTAGGGTTTAGTGTTTAGGATTTAGTATTTAGTGTTTTACTAATGGCGTTGAAAATATCAAACCTTTGGGTAAACCATAAACCCTAGAATTTCAGACTTATCTAAGGGTTTATGGTTTAGGATTAAGTGTTTAGTGTTTATAAGATTTATTATTTAGTGTTTATGACTCGAGATTCCGCAAACTTCTATAAGGTTATGATTCCGATTCCGAAGCGGGAATCGAACGTCCGATGAAGCTTCCATCTAATCTAGCCTAAAACTCATCAAAATCAAGAGATATTAGGGTGTACGCTTCCGGTGAAGGATATTATTAATTAATTTAAATTCTATAATTAATTAATTAATTAATTAGAGCGTAATTTTAGCTCCCCTTTGGTTTAGGGTGTACGCAAGTGTTTACACTGGGGCAAGTGTATATACCCAAGTGTACGTTAAAATAGTTTATACGTCTATATTCTTTCATAAACATTTTTAATCAATTCTCGAGTATGAAGTTTATTTTTTGTCAAAATTTACAAAAAAAATAATAATTGTTTAAGATTTAGAATTTAACTAAGATAGATCAAACAAAATTAAAGTTGCAGTGTATACTGGAGTGTACACTATGGTGTACGCATTTCGATGTACACAGTCGCATGTACACCCCCGGTGTACACTTCCAGGTATACACTTCCGGTGTACAGTTCTCAGTGTACACTCTCTGGTATACGTCACATTGTACATGTTCCAGTGTATGCTACTATATTATGTTCAAAAATAAATGGATAGGATCTAAGGTGTATAATTTGCAAAGTTTTTTTTTTAATTTCAACTTTATCTCTACACTTTGCTAATTTTTTTTTCAAATTTAGATTTTAATTTCCAATTTTTAATTATACCCCATATTATATGCAAATTTATATGCAAGGGTTTTCGGGTTTAGGGTTTAGTGTTCAAAATTTAAGATTTAATGTTTTACTTCGTTAAAAATATTAAGCCTTTTGGTAAACCGTAAACTCTAGGGTTTATAATTTATCCAAGGGTTTAGGTTTATGATTAAGGGTTTGGTGTTTTTAAGATTTTGTGTTTGGGGTTTACCCAAGGGTTTATGGTTTACCCAAGAGTTTAGGGTATAGTTTTTTGTATTTAGACTTTAGTGTTTTACTAACTACTACTATTTTTATTTATTTTTACATTTTTATTTTAAAAAACATATTATAACTTCGAAATTTCTTATTATTTTTAAAGATAATGAATATAAAATAATAAAATACTATTAGTTGGTGAACCTACATTTTAACTTTGGGGTGAACCTAGAGGTTCAACGTTGTGGGTGAACCCAAGAATAACTCGGTATAAAATGTTTGATTTAGCGTTATGGAGAGTGTACGTGTCTCGATGTACAAACTCTCATGTACACCGCTGGTGGACACTTATGGTGTACACTTCCAGGTATACACTTCATGTATACACCGACCGGTGTACACTTCTAGGTGTACGTTACGTTGTACACTTTCCAGTGTATGCTACTATATTATGTTCAAAAATAAATGGATAGGATTTAGGGTGTACAACTTGCAAAAAATTTTAAATGTCAAACTTTATCTATACAATTTGCTAAGTTTTTTTTTTAATGTCAAACTTCATCTATCCATTATACCTAGGTGTACATACCGGTGTACGCAAGTGTGTACACCCCGGTGTATGCAAGTGTGTACACCCCGGTGTACGCAAGTGTGTACACCTCGGTATACCCTAGGATGTACGCAAGTGTGTGCATCCATTGTAGGTTTAACGAATTTTATATGTTTATATTCTTCATGAACATTTACCAGTAGACCACTATTGTTTTTACAATCGTCATGACACATTTAATATGTACCTCGATTATTCAGTTTGCCGCTAGGTTCAAATTGTAGCGAGACTTCAATTGGGCCCTAAGCTCGGATTTAATAATCACCAGAACATATTTAATGTGAAGCTTATCCAGTTAAGTATTAGGCTTAGATTTTAATATATCCATCTTCTCTAATTTAATAATGTTAAATTTTATATTTTCTATAAAAACCTTAAAACATGATTTAATTTTATTTATTTATGAGATTGTGTTTTTTAAGATGTGTAATTCAAAAATGGAATCATAAACTTCCAACATGTTTTAAATGAATTATTTTAGAATCGTTTTGGAAACAAAATCCTATAAATTTACATAATGTTTTGATTCTAGTTCCAAAGTAGGTGCTAAATTCTATCAAGCTACCATTCTACCTAGATGTACACTCCGGTGTACACGCAATTGTCTACACTTCGGCGTACATAAGTGTGTACACTTCGGCGTACATAAGTGTGTACACCTCGGTATGTAAATTGCGTACATAATATAAGTGTGTACATAATATGTATCTCGACTGCTTAGTTGTTTAACAGGTAAATTTTCTGTAGTTGCAACGGTCAAGGTTGCTGTATTGAACATGTCCACTTATGTTTTTCCCTATTATGTGTAGCCTTGTTTTGAGACGGGAATGCTGCTTGTTTAGCAACGGAGAGTATGTAAAGACAGGACTTGCAGAGCTTGACAAGTGGTGCCATGATGCAACTGAGAAGGTAATAGATGTCTCAAATCCTCTGTGCATTTTTCTGACAGTTTTGCTTATTAAAAGATGATCTTGTTTTGATCTAGTTAGCTGGTTCAGCTTGGGATGAACTAAAGCACATCACACAAGCTGTTGGATTCTTGGTTATACAAGAGAAGCCTAAGAAAAGCTTACACAAGATAAAGCACATGTGTTTAGTTGTCTAACATATTTATTTACTAAATGGTTTGAATTTTACTGTTTGTGGTCTAATGTTTGGTTTAGAGTTAGTGTATAGTTTTCAAAGTGTAGGGTTTAGGTTTTAGTGTTTGGTTTAGGGTTTTTAATTTTGGGTTTAAGTTTCTGGAGTTATGATCCTCAAAGTGTTACTTTGATTTTAGAATATAGAGTCTATTATAAAGGGGTCAGAATATAAAATGTTTAATTTAGGATTTTGGAGAGTAATAAGACAATAAAGGTGACTGTATAACAATAAGAGCGAGGTTTTGCTTTCCAAGGTGTATACTGAATAACAATAAAAGTGTGGTAGTACAATAAATTAATATTAATCCTGAAAATATCGTACCACAAAGTGTATATTGATCGTAGACATAATATATTAAGACCAGCCTATAAATTGATAAGAATCCTATGCATTAGATTTTGAGTTTAGGGTTTTGAATATATGAGTTAAGGCTAAGGGTTTCGAGTTTTTTTCAGGATCATGGTTCAGGGTTTAGAATTTAGGGTTTAGGGTATAGACGTATTATATACAATATAAGATATATAAGTAATATGTATAAAGTGAGTATTCATTTATATTAATAGAAAATACCAACAATATACTATGTAAATTAATAATATTAAAATATAAAATGTAACTTAAAGAAACACTTTAGATTTCTTTAAACAATAACAATAAATCATTCTTTTATGTAAATTTATAAAATGCATATATAATAAAACTGTAAAAATAATGTTTACGATAATCATTCTTAAATAATATATCAACATCCAAGTTGTTCAAAAAATGTTACTTTAATCATGTTCGATTAATCTCAGTTAATTTAAATCTAATTTTATTTAGGTTCCATTGAAACACCGAGCCTTACTTACATATATGCATTTCACTTTTCTCGTATAGTTTAGATTATGACAAAATATAGAAAAATAACTAATTTTCTTGATACAATACAAATGGGTTTTTGGTATTGGTTAGGGTTTTACGTTCATGGTGGCTCTGGTTTGATTCGACAGTGGAGAAGCTTCGTGTGGTCGAGCACGGCAACAACAGAGAGAGTGGTCCATCGGAGGTTGTTGTGAGGATGTGGGAGACGAGGAGAGATTTGGCGTCGGAGAATTTGTGGTGGGAGATGAGAGAGCGGACGACGGAGAGAAGGGGGAGCGGGGAGTCAGATGGGAACGCTCCGGTGGCTTCATTGTTGTCGGAGGTCTGATTGCATCGTCGTGGATGGATGAGTAAGTAAAGATTGAGGTTGTTGACCAAAAAAAAAATTGAGGTAGGTCGCACGTATAAACAAGTTTTAAGGTGTTAAAATTAGGCAAGTTTTATGAACAAAATCTATAAGTTTGTAGGTAAAAAATACAAAGTTTATGGGTCAAAAAGTTAAAATGGCCCTTATTTTTTTGTCTCTCTCTTAGGTGTTTATTTTCCCAATAAAAACTTCAAATGACCCACTTCACCAATTAAAAACTAAACGCGATCCTATGTGATAACTCACCCTGATTTGAAACCATTCAAGTAAATATGAAAGATCAAGGTGAATATCTCATACGTTTGTGGAAGCGGTATTTTGCTGCTGGAAGAAGTGTTTCCAATGCCTTTAATGTGGCAGATGTCAAACTGAATCCATTGATGGAGGACGTGAAAGCTTTTGTATCATTGTAAGTTTTTTATATTTCTATTGTTGAGATATAAAAATACACTGCTATGCATTTCTACGGCTTAATGTTATGTTAATTTTTTGTATTGTTATTCTTGAAAGTTTACCAAAGGATGAACTTCATGTGGCAATTATGGAATCAAAGCCACTTGCTTGGAACAATTGTGTCGTGGATAAATATGATTTTTTGTGAACACTCATAGGAAAAATATATCTCAGTTGGTTGAATATAACCAGGTTTGTTGTTATTTTATACAGTTGAATAACATATTCGCAATAGCTCTATATTGATGATAATAAATAGTACGTGTTTTCGAAATGTATTTGATTAAGTCTATTCTTATAGGTTGAGAATTGTATTGTCATATGCACGATAGCAGCTATTGATTCGGATATGGACTGGTATTACTTGTGTTGCAAGTGTGTTAGAAGAAGGTATTGAATGTGCCTAATGACACCATTGAAGATGGAGATAATGAATATAAACTCGGTTTCAGTTATTATTGTGTCAAATGCAGGGTCAAGAATCCAAAGTTGGTGCCAAGAAAATTATCTAATTCAAAATATTGGTCTTATGCTGTTGAGTATTTTCCAATATTTAATATTGTTATATTGGGGACACGTTTTAAATACAAGTTACACTTGGTTTTCATAAACAATACCGGGAAGTTTGTGTGTTTAATCATACGATTTGAGTTTTATATAAAATCATTAGAAGACTAACCTCAACGAATTGTCGTTTATTTTATTTGACTTGTTATGTCTCCGCTAAACCTTCCTTCAGTGAAATAGCTTTTTCGATTATATGTTTCTGTAATCTAGATGCCATCTTAAGCGAATGAAATCAAAGCTACATTATTACCAAGCCAATTTGTACATGAAGAAAAAGAAATTAGTAAATTTGTTAAAGAGAAAAAAATTGATATCTTAGGGCGAGAGCTTTGAAATTTTTTTAAATAATATTTTGGATCTAAAACGTTGATTACTAACCTACAATATTACATGTTAGGAAGCAATTACAAACTCAGAATATTCTCCCAGCCACCTGCATCCATAGTTGCTTGCTCTTACATCAAATTGACTTGAGCAATGGAGAGTATAGTTATACAGTGTGGGATAATATTGCAGGCCGTCTTTTGGGAAGAAGAATGGATCCCGACTGGACGGCCACTCTGAGAAGTATTCACAACACCCGCTTCCCCCCGATATGGTTTTAGTGAGATTGGTTTTTCAGATGGCAATCTATAGTGTTTGGAGGGAGAGAAATGGGAGAAGACATCAGAAGCCATGGTCCACATCTGCTCAGATAACCCGGCTCATTGATATAACTATGAGAAATCACATTTTTCCTTTAAGTATGGAAATGATCACAAATACTAGAAGACTCTTGCAGAGATGGGTTGAAGTTGCTCCTTAGGTCTGAAACTCCATCATTTTATTTTAAACCTTTAGGTTTCCACATTCTTTAAAAATCCCCATTCTTTTATAAATGTTATTTGATCAATAAATTTGAAATTTCATCAGAAAAAATGTAGAGTATCGAAACCACCTCTGGCTAGTCTCTTCAATCATTCCCTTTTCATGTGAACATGACTCAGATACAAGTATTAACCATTAGAGTTGGATTCTGATCACACATAAGGATTATCAAGTCATACAACATATATTCTCAATAAAAAACACTTAGCTTTCATCAACCATGGCGAGTCCTTCTGTTTTCTACTCCATTTTCATAATTCTTTTTACGAACTTCCTTCCATGCATCAATTTTATTTAATCGTTCTTCATATAATGAAAACACAATATTTTCTCTGCAAAAATATTTTCACAGGATACTAATAAATTTATGGATGAAAGGTAACAGACAAAAGAAAAACATAGAAGAATTGAGTTTTTAAGTCTACCTTTATCATCTTATTATATAAAGTTTGGTTCTTCAAAGTTACTAATTAACATGATCGCGACACGTGTCATTAAATTTTTTAAGATTGCGACATGTATTAATCTATATTATAATTAAAAATATATATTAAGATAATAACAAAAACAAATTTTGTTAAAAAAATAATTGTAAGTATTTCTAATAGTAATTTTCCATTTTAAAATCCTAAACAAAACATAGTTGCAAATAATTATTTGATAGTAATTTTCCTTTCAATATTTTTTAAAGAGGTTAAAATTTATAATGATATAAAATATATATACTAAGATAACAAAAAACGAATTTTGAAATAAATTAATTTTGAAATTGATTTAATAGTAAAAAGGAATTTTTTTAAAAAAATACTTAATAATATTCTAAATTACTTAATAGGAAACTTGGTTCTTCAAAGTTGTTAATTAACATGATTGCGACACATGGCAGTTATATATTTAAAGTTGTGATATGTGTTAAACTACTTCATAATTTAAAATAAATATATAAGATAATAAAAACGATTTTTGGTGAAATTAATTATATAGTAAATTTCATTTTAAAAATCTTAAACAAAATATTATTTAATAGTAATTTCCTTTTTTAATAATGCGACATGTTTTAGAATATATCATGATTAAAACAATATATACTAAGAAAATAAAAACAAAAACGAATTTTGAAATTATTTAATAGTAAAAAAGAAAATTTAAAAATTACTAAATAATATTCTTTTAGAAATATTATTTGATAGTAATTTTTATTTTAATATTTTGAAGTTGTGTTAGAATATCTCAAAATTAAAAATATATATACTAATAAAATTAAAAGAAATTGAAGAAATAATTTTCGTAAATTTAATAGTAAATTTAGTTTTAAAAATATTTAATTGTAAATTTTAATTTTAAAAATTATTTAATAGTAATATTAAGAAATTTCCTTTTTACAAATCTTAAAGAAGAGAAGTTTGTAAAATAACTTATTTAATACTAATTTTCCTTTTCCAAAATCCAAAAAAAGATAATTGTAAAAGATTATTTGATATTAATTTTCCTTATAAAATGTTGACATTTGTTAAAATATCTTATGATTAATAAAATATATAGGAAGATAATAAAAACAATTTGTGTTTTAAAAAGTAATTTTTTGCAGGATTGAGCAAGAAAAATATCTGGTGAGTTTTCTTGCATGTTCTTTCACATCTTCGCGTGTTATCTTTTTTTTGTGTCACATGAGGAAATAACTAGATATCCTTATCTTCACATTAAACTGATGTGAACTTTTTTCTAAAAAGAATATAATTGTCATACTGCTATACATTAGTTATTGTTACAATTATACTTAGCCGTTTGTACATATAGATGTAGTGGTGAACGTGAATCGGATATCCGGATTTTTGGAGATATTCTGATCCGATCCAGTTTGTTATAATAATCAATTATTTGATCCAATTCGATCTCTAGCAACACGGATATTCGGTGCTCCGGATATTCAGATAATTTTAGATTTTTGACCGGATATCCGATTCGATCCGCAAAAATAAATTAAAATTAGTAAATAAATCATAAATTCCAAAAATAAGATAAAATAATAATAACATTTTATGATGAAAATAAAAATTTATTACTTTTAAAATTCTAATAAATAACTTAATAAATTTATTAAAAAGTACTATAAAACTTATATACAATATAATATTTATATAAATTATATATATATATAATTATTTAATAGTAATATCAAAATATTAACTCATTATGTAATATACGTCTTTACATACATGTATATGTATTCATATAACGGATCAGATCAGATATTCATTGTTAATAATATTAGTATTTTGTGATTTGATTCGTTTCTTACAGATATTGCATATAAGTTTTTTCTTTACTTCGTAGAGTTACATATATTTGGAATTTCGGTTCAAATCGAAACAGATAAAATCAAAATTTACGGATATTTTGTCTAGCTGTTATGCTATTGTGACTAAGTTAATGTGACTATTATGCTTATATGTGATTATGATTATGTGTGTTTATTCTTATCAACATATAAAAATTAGTTATGTTGTTGTAGATCATGCTACTATGAAATTTAAATCAAAGAGAACGACTTTCCAATGGATTGTTGTAGGTCATGCTATTAAGGAATTTAAATCAAAAAGGAAGACTTTCCAATAGAATAATGTTATGAATAACTCGCCTATACAACATGAATATTGAAGCCGAAATCCTAACCGGAAGTTATGTGGAAAAATAGATTTGTATTCCTAGAATAATTCTCATACCGACGTATGCAAGATGACCTTTCAAAATGAAAAGACTTCAATTTTCTATAAGAGTGTTCTATGAAATGACTATCAACCAAAGTTAAGGTTAAAGCTTAAAAAGTTGGTCTATTTGTCAAGTCTAGTGTTACAATTATATGTCGCACTATCAAGAGTCAGTACAACTGGAGAACTTCAAAATTTTAAAACATAGCGACAATAGTGTTTTACAAAATATTGTATATAGAAAAAGATGTTAAAGTCACACCATGAATGTTAAAGTAAATAAATTTGATGTTTTATCTAGAAATATATTCGATATTTAGCTGACTATCGATAAAATATATTGACTGGTGTTATGTAATATTAATATTTTTAATTGTGTCGTTTTTAGTTTGTCTTACACAATATAAACAATATAGAGAGTTCACAGTTCTATATATTTCAATTAACTATAGCTAATATTATTTTGAAAAATAATAAAAAGTGAAGTATTTATTAAAAACTAAAAATATCAATGTACTATTTAAAACACCATTATTATTGAAATAGAAAATCAATCAAAAATTATGCAAGAAAACAGATTATTGTTATTAAAATGTCACCAATATATACTGAAAATCCAAGAACTAACGTGAGAAAAATATTTCCAATCTTTTTATGTGTTCCTGAATTAAAATATCAAATAAAACCCGTGCAACGCACGGGTCCATATCTAGTTATAGATATGCGGTTACTGAAATCCTTTTCTCCTTTGGAGTTTGATTATATGTTGTTGGAAAGTAAAGACGAATTGTTTACCAGCCAATTTACATCTTGTGGCCGAGTTATCGGTTAATATGCTTCAAAAGAAAATAAAAAAAACAAATCAAGTTCGGATCTGATCATCTGTAAATTTTAGATCTTGCAAGTTAAAGAGACTAACCTTAATATTTTTGATTAACCAAGCAAGTATACAACTCAATAAAGTAAATGAGATTGTCATTTCTTCTGAAATCTTGTCTATCGAATGATGTAATTTCATCGGTGAAGAACAAAGTTCTTTGCATGAAAATTATTTGGCACCAACAACAATGAGACAGGAAGAGATAACATGTATCTGGAAAAAACAAAAAAAAAATCAGAATCCATTTTTTTCGTTTTAATATGCAAAGTGTAAGTGTATAAAGTTTTTTTGGTCTTATTTACCAAATAATTAAGATAAATAAGAGAATATGATATTATGATTTAATGTATTTTAACATATTTATCCATAAAAACATAAAATTTAATATTTAATTTTTTTAATAAAATTTAATTGTTTTTAATAAAATTTAATTGTTTGACAAGGTCTATTTAATCTTCATAGGTAAACCAAGTTAAAAATATGGTTAATATTAAAAATATATTAGTCTATCAAAGTTAAAAGTATTATTATTATTATTTTTTTTTAGCAAAGTTAAAAGTATTATAAACCAAGGTTTACAAGTTAACACAAATTTAGAGATTGTGCAAAGTAGCTGGCTTTTAAAGGAAATTCAATATTTTTCAAGTCAATGGCTGTATAGCAAATAAAAGGATTTTGACAGAATAATGAGGAAATTTGTTGTTCATTGTTTTTTTCAAGTCAAGGTGGAATGACCAGTTTTTCAGTTTATTTGAAGAAATTCGTTGTTCAAAAAAAGAAATTTGAAAATTTTCAAAAATGTAAAAAGTCATTCAATGTTTCACGACCTCGCATGTTCCCGCAAGACATACTATGGCTTGCATGTTTTATACCGAATACAGATAACATATGTTGTTTTTTTTTTGCTTAAGGGATAACATATGTTGTTGACATAAACAGAAATTCTTACCTTTGATTTTGTCATAAGTTAAGAGTTTTTGTATTGTTGAAAACAAAATTGTTTGTTGAGAAAGCGAGGAAAACGTTTTGATCCTAAAATGGTTAAGGAATTTAAGAGATTCTTGCTGGAATTAAGAGAAAAAGAAAAGCGAAGGAACTAAAGCAATTCTTGCTAATTTTAAAAGTTAATTCCGTTATTTTTATCATTTTCTCTTCTTCTTTTCTTAAAAAAAAAAGGGATTCCTAATAATGACGAATAATGACGAAAAAAAATTATGAAAACCCTTTAACAAAAAAAAAAATAATGACGAAAAATGCTAAAAATCACAGTTGGAAAGGCGTGGCTTTCGCTTGCGTTTCCCTCCCATCTCGTTCCCATGTCTCCCCCTCCCTTCCTCTCTTGCTTCCTTTTACTTTATGTTTCATATTCAATTTTTAATCTATCAGATACCAAAAATACGCGTTTCAGAAAGACAAAAAAAAAACATTTGAAAAATCTCTTGAATTGAATTATTGTTTATTCGTATTCTTATTAGGATTTGACATCGGTTTACATCAACGAGGGTAATGGTGGTGGTGGCGATGGATCTGAGTCCGACATTACGAATTTTAGCTTGCGTGTTCATGATGGCGATCCAATTTGCTTCCGGAAATTTCGTGTTCAATGTGACGCATAAGTTCGCTGGAAAAGATAAACAGTTATCAGAACTCAAATCTCACGACACCTTCCGTCACGCTCGTATGCTCGCCAACGTCGATCTCCCTCTAGGCGGTGATAGCCGAGCCGACTCAATCGGGTTCTCTCATCTTCTACATCCAAATCACACCTATTTGAATTCAATCTTACATTTTGATTGATCATCATACGTGTTTTATTTTCAGATTATACTTCACGAAAATCCAGCTAGGATCACCACCAAAGTACTATCATGTGCAAGTTGATACAGGAAGTGATATACTTTGGGTCAACTGTGCACCTTGTTCCAAATGCCCTGTCAAAACTGATCTCGGTGTATGTTTTTTTTTTTTTTTTTTTTTTAAATGAAACTTTTCATTATTAGCCCTTTTTCAAAAAAAAAATTAATTATCAGCTTCTTACGTTTCAGATCATTTCTCACCTGCTTTTTTTGCTATGCAATGCAGATACCTCTGTCCTTGTACGACTCAAAAGCTTCCTCAACTTCCAAGAAAGTTTGGTGCGACGATGGTTTCTGTTCCTTGATTTCTCAATCAGACACGTGCGAACCCGAGAAGAAGCCCTGTAGTTACCACGTCGTCTACGGAGACGGAAGCACCAGTGACGGTGATTTCGTCAAGGACAACATTACTCTGGATCAAGTCACTGGAAACCTTAGAACCTCACCTCTTGCTCAACAAGTTGTCTTCGGGTGCGCCATTCAAAAATCTTTTTTTTTTCTTTTTTTTTGGGGGCTATGGCATTGTTTGTCTGCTTCTTAAAAATGATTTTCCTTCAGGTGTGGAAGCAACCAATCAGGGCAACTTGGGCAAACTGACTCAGCTGTTGATGGCATTATGGGATTTGGACAAGCAAATACCTCTATCATTTCACAGCTCGCTGCCGCGGGGAACGTCAAGAGGGTTTTCTCGCATTGCCTAGACAATGTTAATGGAGGTGGGATTTTTGCTGTTGGGGAAGTGGAGTCTCCAGTTGTGAAAACAACTCCTTTGGTTCCTAATCAGTAAGTGAAAGACCATCTCTTTACCATTTTCTTGATCTCTCTTTAAGGCATTTAAGCTTGTGGTGTATACATATTAAGTATAACAACAATGTTTTTTTAGGGTACATTACAACGTCATTTTAAAGGGAATAGATGTAGATGGCGAACCTGTTGATCTCCCACCAAGCATAGCTAGTTTCGGCGGAAATGGAGGAACCATTATTGACAGTGGTACAACTTTAGCTTACTTACCAGAGAATCTGTACAACTCGCTACTTAAAAAGGTGAAAACTCTTTTACACTCGTTGTTTCTAGTTTATAGTCACAACCCTTGACATAGATATTTTTTCTGTGTAAATATTAGATTACTGCTAGGCAACCGGTGAAACTGCACACGGTACAGGAGACTTTTGCGTGCTTTAGTTTCACTACAGAGTAAGATGACTTGCTTTGTGTTATATATATTTTTTTTTCTTTTAAGTAAACATTCATCACAGATACGCAAAAATGCATGTGTACAAACGACAAGATCTATAAGATGCTTAGGCCAAGGATGTGCTAATAATATTTATTCATTCTTGTACCTGCAGCACAGATAAAGCATTTCCTGTAGTCAATCTTCATTTCGAGGACTCACTCAAAATGACTATTTATCCGCACGATTATCTTTTCTCACTTCGTGTAAGTCAAAAGGCACATTTCTACTTTGATGTGTTCGTATCGACAGAATATTCAGAGAGTCCCTTGGCTCTTGTATACAATTCTGTCTCAAGCATTTTTGTCTGTCTGGTCCACAAATTGAGCTCTCTTATTTCCTTTTCCATCTCTTACAGCAAGACATGTACTGCTTTGGTTGGCAATCTGGTGGATTGACGACTCAGGACGGATCCGATGTAATCCTTTTGGGCGGTAAATTTCAAATCATACTATTGGCTGTTTCTCATCTTTAAATCATCTTTGTTTTTATTGTCTCCCATGTGATTGACTTGAATCACATGATGTATCTGTCCTCAAAGTGGGTTTATTCATGTGTAGATTTGGTGCTTTCGAACAAGCTAGTAGTATACGATCTGGATAATGAGGTCATTGGATGGGTAGACCACAACTGTAAGTATCTAGAACCTGAGAACTAAACTAGATAACGATGTATAAAAAAAGAGAAGAAATCAAACAATTATGTTCGTTTTTTTTTTCTCTTAGGTTCGTCAAGCATCAAAGTGAAAGATGGGACAGGAGCTGCTTACTCACTTGGTGCAGATAATCTTGTACAATCGGCTTCTTCGATTATTGACGGAACACTTGTACCGTTATTATCGATACTAATTTCGGTTTTCTATATTGTTACTTCATAGTTTTGCTAAAAGGATATACAATGGTTTTTTTTTTTAACTTCATTTGATCCTCTTTGTGGATCTGACTTGCCTTTTTCGAGTCATGTAAGTTACATAGACAACTAACTCATTCTTTCTTGTGTAACTGTCAAAGATAAATATGTTACTGTATTGTTTTGCTCGACTTTTTGGCCGTAATTTTTACAAAAAGGTTTACTTAAGCAAATATGTTTAGGGGAAGAAAGAGAGTGTTATCTGTACAAAAGAAGTCGGAATGCAATATTGTAATGCAATTAAAAATGACAAGACCTTTTTTGTTTGTCTGTGTATCGCCTGTTTGTATAAGGCAGAAGCTTGGCACAACTGCAACGTTATAATACTCTGGAAAGGAAAGAAAATACATAAAGTATTAAAAGATAAATGCCAAAGGACTTAGTCTTCAAGAAACTAGCTGGTGGGCTGATTTGTAGCCATTGAGAAATCTGATCTAGTATTTTTGATATCTTGGTGAAATATCCACGATATAAGAGTCTGGTTTCTGATAAATCCTTAGTGGTGGTCTCTTGTGGTTAAAAGGAAAAGATCTGTTGTTCCTTATCTCCTTCAAGTGTGAATGCATCCACAAATGGTAACTGCCCGAAATAAAGATCTTATTCATCCCATGTTTGTTGGTGTATAGTAATACTAGGTATTGTCCGCGATCTCGCGGAATGTAATATTATACGAAAAATCTTATTATATATAATGTTGAAGATAATTTATTTTAGAATTAATTTTTATTTAGAATTGTTAAAAATAAATCAAATATAAAATTCCATCAGAATTATAAAAATATTTAAGATTTCACCTAAAATTGTAATAACAAAAGTTACTTAAATGACTTATGGTTAATATATAATAAAAAGTGTGAAATAATTTTGTATGGTTCGTATAAATCATTTTAAACATACATTTATACAGTAAAATAGATTTAGAAGCATTTACGAATGATTTTATAACATTTTATTTGGTTTAAAATGAATTTATAAACCCTTATAAATAATTTAATAAAAGTCTTATAAATGACATATTAACTCTAGTAAAATTATTTTGTAAGCTATAATAAAAATGTTCTTAAATAATTTCAACATGTTTCAAAATGATTTATAAATCATGTGTGGCCTTTAAAAACATAAAAGTAATAATATATCCTTACATAGAAATGTAATTCTTTTATAAGAACATACAACCATTATATTTATTTCTATAAACATATACTAAACTATTTATTTATTTATTTTGTCAAACAAACTATTTTATATATAATTATAAATACATATATGATAAAAATGATGAACATTATATATTCTTTCTATAATTCTACAATTAGTTACCATAATTCATTTTTGTAATATTATTTGTATTATTTGGTAGTTTGTATTAATGGGTTCTATAATTAATTTTTATTTTTAGATATTATTAAATAAATAATTAATAAGTAGTGTATGAAATTATTTTGTAAGCAGCTCCTTAAGTACAAGTATGCATTTGTCTAACTCTTCATGGAATTAAATTATGTTGGTTGAATGGTAATGACATGTTCTGTAAATAAGTATCAAATTAAATGTTATTTTTTGAATTTGCATCCTATTAATAAGCAAGGGATGGGTTCTTCTGAAATGCTGTATGTTATCCGAAGAAGTAGGGGTGGGAAAAAAAACCGAACCCGAAGAACCGAACCGAATTCGATCCGAAAAAATAGTACCAAATCCGAACCGAAATTAATTAAATATCCGAATGGGTTCAAATTTTTGATACTTAAAGAACCGAAACCGAACCCGATCCAAACCGAAATATTTTGGATACCCGAATGTATCCGAAATAGATTCATATACATATATATTTTAACTATTTTTAGACTGAACGTATATTAAAAAGAATCTAAAATATATATAATATTATAAAATTATCCAAAATACTTGAAAATCTTCTATACTATTATTTGCGAAGTAAAATTTTGGATTCGAGCTCTCACATTAAAAGTTAGAGTGGTTAATATCGTTTATACCCTTAATGAATAAAATAAATAAATCAACTCCAAAATAAAAACGAATTTAAATGATTAAAAATAATAATAATAATAAGAAGAAGAATTATCTGAAACCTAATATATATTAAAAAATAAAATATGATATATACACATATATATTGTGTTGTTATCTGAAATATCTTTTAATAATAAATTTAAAACTAAAATAAAACAGAAAACACATAACTAAAGATTAATCAAGAAAAATTATCAATTTTATATAACTGAAAAGAGAACATTTAGTTTATACTACTATATTCAAAACGATTTTCTTTCTCTCACGTTAAAAGTTATAGCGTTTAAAATCTTCGTTGTCCTTAATACATAATTAGATTAGATTTGTTAATATAGAATTACTCAAAAATTTAAACGAATTTCATTAATTTGATTCCCATCATTATCTACAAAATTATATATTTCAAAAATAAATATATATCCATGTATATAGTTTTATGAATATATGAATATTTTCAAATTTTTTACATAATAAATATTTTTTATTAAAATAAACTTTATTGTATACAAAATTAATATTTAATTAATTATTAAATATCAAGGCATGAAAATAATTTATTTTAATGGTTCTCGAATTGATAATATATTTATTTAGTAATTTGTAAAATTATTAAGCCCGCAAGGAAAAACACCTAGTATATACAAATAGTCAAAAGCACATGTCTAAATAGTTACAATTTACTTAAAACACCAAAAAACATAAAATATGTATTGATTTTCTATCCAAATATCCAAATCAAACCAATTTATATGTTAAATTTTGGTATTTTGACACATGTTATTGAAATTTATATGTAATATATTATTTCGTTTATAAATTTTGAGAAGTTTCAAGTATATAATGAATTTTAAAATTTTGTAAATAATATAAACGGGTTATCTGAACTCGAACTGAACCCGGAAGGATCCGAACCGAACCCGAACCGAAATTTAAAAATACCCGAATGGGATCGAAATCTTTGACCCTGAAAATCCGAAATCCGACTAGATCCGAACTGAAACCCGAACGGGTACCCCAACGCCCACCCCTACGAAGAAGGATCAAGGACTCTTGCCTTGGATATGATAAAGCATCAACGCACAAAAGCATAGTGAACACTCTGGACAGCAAGGACTAGCATTGTTCTTTTGTTCTCAAAAGCAGATGCGGTTTCTAAAATAAAAAAAATTGCTCAAACAAACACAAATGCGGCTTCAGAAATTTATTTACAAAAGAAGAGAGATTGTAGAAGTATTGGCAGTATATACAGCCAGTGGCTTTTGATAGAGTATAAGAGACTAATAAAAAACTGAAAGGGAGAGAGATAGACAAAGTCTAATCTCACATTTTCACCTCCTGCCTCTGTTCTATCTCTCTACTCCTTGGTTGGCACGTACATGGGGAGATTCACGAGTGTGTTGATTCTGTCGACTCCATTGAGCTCAGGTGATTCGGTTCCCGAGCCTGGAGTTGACGTTGATGCTGTGTCCGGTTCAGTAAGGCCATTGCTGATGTGTTTATCCTCTGAGAAAGAAGCAGTTGATAATTTGTCTGGTTCGGAATCAAGGAAGAGGCAAACTACAGCGCAGTCATCGACTTTTGAAGTGGGGAACTTCCATCTCCAATTCCTCACTGCAGCTTCCACCAAGGCTCGACCAGCTGTGCAACGTGTTGGTGCTTTCGCTACAATCTCCACAACTTCTTCATTCGTCAATACATCCCAAATCTATCAAAGTTTCAAGAACGTACTTAACATCAATTATATGTATTTATTCAAAACTATTGGGCTTTTTGCTAATACTATTTCATAGACAATGTGATGTCTCTTACCCCATCAGTTGCCAAGACAACAAATTCATCTTTCTCAGTGAGGCGACGGTAGGACACGTCAGGCACAGAAATGAGACCAAAGTCCTTAAGGCAAAAATCTCCAAAAGCACGAGCCATGGCCAGACCAGGTGAGTTGTGGTTAGGAAGCCAGAGGCGGGCAACCCCAGGTTCATCTCGGAGAGCAAATATACGTCCTCTGCATCTCTTTATCCTTGCTGCTTCAGCTGGGAACAAGAAAACTCCGACTTTTAATTGATAAAAACCAAATTATCCTCAAATGTCTAAAAGCTGAAACTAAAGTTCCATCATCAGTAGTTCCGTAAGAAGAACTCAACCATGAACGGTTTCAAAAATTTTGTTAAGAGGCAGGTAAATAACCTGGAACATCTGGTTTGAGATCTTCAGTTAACTGAAAAGGAACTAGTTTATTCTCTTTGTTCCTCGTACCCAATACTGCTCTTGAATCCCCAATGTTTCCAACAACAAGATGTTGACCCTAACCAAACAAACCCAAAAGACTAAATAAAAAAAAATATACAAAGAATCAAGATTTGGCAACAAAACTCAGAAACAACATCAGAATGTTTGGTCTAACTACCTGCTTAACCATAGTTACTGCAGTAGTTCCACTACAAAAACAATCAACATCCACTTGCATCTTCAATTCCTTGTCCATGAATCTGTAGGCTTTAACAATTGAGGTTAACAGTGTCTGAACCATATCCTGATCCTTATTGTAGACTCGGGATTCTCCATTAGCAGATATGTGCACAAGGCTGTCTGAGGTCTTTCTATCAGCAGTGTTGAGGCTGATCTCTTTAAGAACCTCCTCGCAGGAGACATAGGACTCCAAGTGAGAGCCTAACTTGAGTGGAAGTAAATCCCTGACTCTCTTTGCGATAACGTGACCATAAGGACCATGTCCATCAAAAACACCACAAAACACAGTGTCCTCCATTGACCCAAAATTCTGAAACATTTCCAAAACAAATCAATATTCAGCTGAGAAACATATTAAAAAAAAATAAAACTTCAAAAAATTATATCAGCTCAGGATAGAAACGAAATGATGATAGCTATATATATAATTTACAGTAACAAGAACTAATACATTTGATCGGACAACAGCAGAAACGCACCTCCCAGACAATCATGGCGTCTTGGTTAGGCCCTTTCTTGCCCTGTTGGGAGAAGAGAGACGCATGATCGGTAGAGCCATTTAATATCATCCTTCCAGGGATCCTGTGGAGAAGTGGCTCATCTTCTCCTCCCGTGTTGTCAAAAGAAGAACTACAAGATCTCCTCTTGGAAGAGCTCTTCCTCCTCCTGGGAGGAACACGAGGAATGGGTCTCCTACTACTCCTGGTTTCTCCTGAAGATGATGATAAGCAGGACCCCATATCAAGGGCCCTGAATACGCTTATCAGGCACTCCAGACCACCGACGCAATCAAAATCAAAACTTGTGGTTTCTGGTGAAGGAATCTTCAACCTCAGGCCTTCGCTCAACGCCAGGATTGATTGATTTGTATAATTGCACAACAAGACCACAACAAGACCACAGATTTGGTGATGGAAAAAACAAAACCCAAATAGATGATCAAAGGGATCGGCTGTCGGTATAGCTCTCAGATTAATGCAAAAAGAAGTTTGGATACCAATCAGAAGACTCAGAGTTGAAGGGGAATAAGAAGAGAATCAGACAGGACAAGGAGTTTCAGCAGTCCAGAAATAGAAGATGGCTCTTATCCACAATCTCATCCACAAACACAAATCCGAAAGAGAATCTTTTTGGAATAACGAGGAAAGTAAGAGAGATAGAATCGGATCTAAAGGCGATAATCAGAACCTGATTTCAAGGAACAACCACGAACTTCTTACGATAATGGCGCTCTCGTTCTCAATCTCTCTCTCTCTCTCTCTCTCTCTCTCTCTCTCAGACTTTATCATTTAGGATGCATTTAAAAAAAAAGAATATGTTTAGGAAAAACTTCACGAAAATTCTTCTATTACTATTTTCTTTTTCAAAATTTTTTAACAACATAAATATATTAGTTAAATAGTAAATAAATCATACAAATTTATAAAAACACAACAAATAACTTAAATAAACTAATAATAATAATAATAATGTATGTGGATTCCGATTTACATGCAGGCCGGCTAGACTAATTACGCTTGTATGAATCGCTATTGGTTTAATACGACTAACGGAAATCATTTTAGTACGATAAGAATACACATGTAACAGCGGGTTGAGCGATGTGGGTGCGGTGCGGTGCGGTTTTACTGTGGTTTATACATGAGAAACGCACACTGCATAATAATTATGGTTCGTCTAAGTGGTACAGTTCATAACAAAACATAAATGGTGAATTTATAATGAATAGTGTAACTGTGGGATACATATAATGTATTTTATATTATATAAACTAAAATATTAGTGAGACTAATATAATTTTAAATATATATATCTATTACTTTTAAAAAATTATATAGCTGAAATATGAATAATATTTTTGGGTATTTTGACATACAAATATATTTTTAAATTATTTGATTATTTCAAAACTAAATAGAGTTAAATTTATAAATATAAACTATAAAATTTGTATATCCATTCGATTCTCGAGTCGATTTTGGTTAGATTCTAATTTTTCGATTCTAGAGATATAAGTCCACTAGTATAATTGACATGATCTAAACCCGAACAAAAATATATTTAGTTTGATTTTTCGGTTCCGGGTAAATGTTCCCAAACCTACTTACTACTATCAAATCTTAATATATTTATACTTTATAAACTAAATAATTAGTGCAATTAATATAGTTTTTAGAAATATAAATTTTATTTGTAAAATTACTCTATATATCTGAAATATAAAATTTAATATGCTAATACTGAGATTTATACACAATTATTTTATTTTCAAAACTTATAATTGCAGTGGTTGTTCTTTACACAAAATTAAATTAAGATATAAGTTATACAAATTTAATTTTAAAAAATATTATTTATAAAAAAAAATTTATATATCTTAAAAACTTTACAAATCATATTCAAATATTTTCTTATCTAAATATTACATTTAAGATTTCAAAATTGTAGCGCCTAGGCACATTTATCTAAAACCAAACTGAACCGAAAAATGAGGTTCGGTATGGATTCGGATCCTATCTATTATATTAGTCGATCCTTGAAACAAAAAAAACGGAATCGAATTGGAAATGAAACGAAAATCAAATGGGTATCCGAATATCATTTTAACAAAATTAAACAAATAATTTATTATAATTCAAAATTGAATATATAAGTTATTTAATAAATAGCAATATTTTTGTTATAACTAATTTTGTTAATTAAATAACATACTTTTGAATTAATATATTATATGTAATTCATATATTAACAAAGTTTGAGTGGTGACAAGTAAATTTTTAGGTATTTTAAAAAGTTTTGTTTAGAAAAATATGAATTATAAAAGGTCATTAATTAAATGAATATGTCGAAATATACATTTATGATGTAATTATAATTTTTTTATTTTAGTATAAACATTAAACTGGTAGAATTGCAGAGAACAAAAAATACATTAATTTTTCTTAAGTTAAATAAATATTCAAAGCAAACCACATCTTACCACATCAAACCACATCAAACCACACATTACTACTTTTTTCATTTTAAGGTGCGGTCAAGACGTAACCCGTCCCGCTGTACCTTCTTTTCTGTTTTTTAATTAAAAACTAGGGTTTTCAAATCGATTGAATAAACAAAACCGAACCCTAGATTGAGAGGAAAACAAGATGCAAACTAATCTACATCGATTAATCTACAAGAGACGTCTTCTATTTACCTTGAAGATCCGAGGGAGACCAATCGCGATGTTGGCTCGAGTGAATCGCCATCGAGAGAAGAGAGGATTTTTTTTCTTTGCTTCGGTCGAAATGACCTACTTTTTTTCCCCTATATGAAACACAAAAGCGGCCCGGTCCACTCACATTCGGACACGTACCACAAGGATCGAGTCCGTAAAACACCTAATTATGGACCAATCGTTACGTTTGTTAACCTTAATATTATTATTATTATCAAACTAATGGGACCATTAAGCGCTAAGGATTCGGGGTCATCCCCCGTTGCGCATGCTCTTAATGATTCAACAGAAACCAAACATGAATCTTTTTAACCTAACTCATTGATTTAATAAAGCAAGTGAACCGGTTAAGGTTAAACCGAACTAAAATGGTGATAATTCGTAAACCAATCAAATCAAAGGAACAACTAAAATTTGCGGGAATTTTAAAGGCATCACGTATAATATGATTTAGGGTACTTTTCTTTTCTTGGGTTCTAATTTTTTTTAAATAAAAATTAATTAACTATAAATTAAAAACCCTAAATAGGTTCACTACTGTCTTTACTTTTAAATTTGAGAAAACACTATTCATAAACTCATTTTTCCTTCAAAATGGTGCATCATTTAAAATGGTCTTACCTGTGTAGGAAAAATCAGTTTTGTCTGTATTTTTGTGGTTTGACAACACTAACAACTTATATGCATTATTTCACATTCAAATTAAATCAGTTTTTGACATATGAATATACTAGATTGTAGTACTCATTGTGAGCTTTTAATCCGGTGATGACTACCACTTGTTTGGCAGGAAAAGCCAGCGGAAAACTCAAAAAATTAAGCTTGTCAAAAACTGTGTTCCAACAATGATTCCTTGAGTGAAAAAAGAGAAAAAGTGTTAGAGAATAAGAAAGATTAAGAGAGTGAAAACCTGAGTAAGAATCTCAACAATTGACTGATTATCATTGTTCCGAAAAGCACTTTCATATTAGTAGCATTGTATTATGTTTCATAAGCTTTGTTGAAAATGATACAACTATGGACCATAGCCTATACCCTCTCAAAGTTCTCTTACAAAAACCAGTCTCAGTTTTTCCTCCGGAATTCAATCTAATAATAATATGTTAATGTTGTTAATCATTTAAGCTTGTTACTATACTTTGCAATACAAATGCTTTTTTTTTCAGAAAAAATGTTACAAACGCAATGTTCTACTCTTTATATGTAAATAAAATTTAATCAAACTTTACTACAGAATGATAAGTTGCATTTTTAGTCATACCAAAACCAATGTCTCAGTAACATTTATTACGGTGCAGAAAATCAACAACATACAAAGACTTAAAATATAATAAAGGTTAAAACAGCTATCTTATCTTATATCCACCTCTTATCATGGAAGAGGGACCAGACTTGGTTTATAGACGTAGCCACAATTGAAGGTGCCCATACAGTCATCCCAGTAGTGTTGTGCTGTCACAAATTGATTACTTACCCCTCCCTCATCAATTTCACAAAGAATCAAGCAAGTAGAAAACATAGTATACCATGCGATGATACGTTCGTGCTTGGCAATGCAGTATACCGGATGAGCCCAAAATGTAAGGTAACGAAAAGCCGGAAGATAAGGGCTGGACACACTGAAATATTTGGCAAACGTTACATTCCCAACATCCAGCTTGCTCGAAACCCACACCTCGATCGGACTTGGATAGTCTTGGTTTTGATGTAACAAAGACAGTTTATCCCCATCGAAGCAGCCTAGATAGTTATTATCATAAGGGAGATGATGACAAAACCATATTTCCTTGAATGTCTCAACGGAGAAATCAAAAGCTAGAATGTAGTTTATAATCTTCTTCTTGACAAGCCAATACATGTTACCCACGACAGAGACACCATGGTCCCAGGGATATGCTTCCCAATCAACCTTGGAATCAACAAGCGTTCTCCACGATTTTGACATGCACTCGTATATCTCGACCACTGCTTTACAATAGTGATTAGCTGAAAACATCAAGATCTTGTAATTACCTCGAACGTCGTATCCGATCCCAAAGTTATCACCCATCAGGAACCTATGAGACTCTCGAGCGAGCCTATGCTCGATCACGTTGAAATTCCTTGTGAGGGGATTCCAAAGGGCGATGTTGCGGAACATAAAATATTCCTTGTCACTCCAGACACACAGCATGAGTCCATCGCAGTGAATCATGGCCATGACATTTGATATCGAAAGTTGGAGCTCGTTTGGGATTGGTGAGTCTGAACGTGTTCTGTTCACCAAGTCCAAGATTTGTACCGTCTGATCAGCTCTTAGGAATCTTTCCGGGGAGCGACGCCAGTGTTCGTAGATGAACCTCTTGTCCTTGATGAGATCGTTCCACTGCTTGCATGTCGCCTTTGCTCGGACCAGAGACTCTGCTGGAGTCCTGTAAAGTATTTCTTTTGTCAAATCGAGTGGCATCGTTGAAAAAGAAGCCATGGATGAACGCTCTGAAAGAGTTGGAAGTAGGTTTATGAAGGTATGCTTTATGATTGGTTGGTGATTTGATGGGACAATACCATGTGGTCACTAACCTAATATATACAGATTTTAAAAATGCGAAGCAATAGTTAGGAAAGGTATGACTTGATGGGTCAATACCATATGGTCAACCAAGATAATATACAGAAGGAATGGAGAGTAGTAAAACAAGAAAATAGATTTCCTTTGACCAACCAACAATAAACAAACTATTGCAAATAATTTTAATTTGTTTGTTTTCAAATTGCGCAAAAATCTATTTCCCAATCATTTAGAAAACAAAAGAAAATTATATGTATCATAAGTTTTGGAAGTATACAACTGTGAACCATAGAACTTAATAATAGTGGGTGCATAAAGTAAAGAAAGACATTTCCTCGGTGCACTAAATAGAGTTTTTTACAGTTACATAACTAAATTACGTAATTTTACCGAAAAATATGAAAACACAGAAATATAGTGGCTGCATCATGCACCAAAAATTTTGATTTTATTGGTTGTTCGTGATAATTTGATAAATCCGGATATTCATAAATCTTCGGAACAAATCAAATTTTAAATATCAATATCAGTTAAAAATGGTAAGTACACTAACAATTTCAAAGTCGTAGATTCGGTCCGCTCCATTTTTTATACAAATAGAAGTAAATCTACGATTAAATAGAAAGTTGAAATGTATAATTTTATATAATTCTTATTTTGATATATAATTTTACTTATAAAATTACTTATAAAAGTATTAAATTAAGAAAGAAATATAAAATCTCTATAAAAACTAAAAAAAAAATTTGAGATGATGTTTATAATTAATTAACTTTAAGAATTTATAGAACATATAGTCACTAGTTTTAATTTTTGTTTTTCTATGATGCGAAAGATATTTTTCGAAACAAACTTATATAGTTTTCTAGATTTAGTTGTATTGAATAAATTGTCTAAGATATTCGTAAATATCCGTAAAATATTCACAAATATCTGTGAAACTTCTGGATATAAAAAAATTGGACATTTTTATTTTTTGAAACAAAACAAATAGAAAAATCCATAAACTACGAAACAAATAAAAAATACTGAAAATTACGGTATTATCCACTCAGTGTCCATCTCTACATGTGCACCCAGTCCACCCTTCCTTAGCTTCGCCTGGTCCTAAACCCTCTAAAGATTGGAAACCGATGTCAAATTCAGTAAAATCTTTACATTGAAGATCAACAAAAAGAAAAGATTAAGAACAACACTATTGGAGGTTTCTTGCTTTGGGGTTCTAAATATATTATATATATATTATATGCGTATGTAATTATGGGTTCTTAATTTTACGGAAACCCAACCGAAAGTATCTTTAATCATTAACTATAAGTTAGTCAGCTGGAAGTTTCTGTGTATTTCAGCTGAAGGCACTTCAGCACGAACTTAGTCGCACAATGGGGTACCACAATGGCTATCAATTTGATTAATTTATTTCTTCCTGTTAATACCTTGCAGTCAAATACAACGGGCTCAGATGGTCAAGGCAGTCTGAATGATCCTTGGGAGAGAATCGTTTGGCTCAGCCCCTATAACCATAGAGAAATCTTCCGTTGATGATGATGACAAGAGAGCAAGCCCAGTTTAGAAGAACTTTTGATGCCCCTTGAGTTAAAAACTATCATATCTTAGCTAAAACTGTAGATATATATTTACTCTGCATTTATGAACATAATTTATTTATGAATTAACCATTTAAATGCACAGAATTTATTTATGAATTAACCATATAAGTGATT
Organism: Raphanus sativus; assembly: GCF_000801105.2. Classification (NCBI taxonomy): domain Eukaryota; kingdom Viridiplantae; phylum Streptophyta; class Magnoliopsida; order Brassicales; family Brassicaceae; genus Raphanus; species Raphanus sativus. The sequence continues at coordinate 27,671,460 of NC_079514.1, read as the reverse complement.
TTTCTTTGTTTGTTTTAAGCAAAAGCTCTTTCCATCAATTGCATTTTGTTGAACCAAATAAAGGCAGTAAACTTTTCTTTCCAGCCACAAAAGATTCCATGTACACACCACAACCCAAAGAATAAGCTGAAAATCTTCAAAAGACACATCTTATTGAGTAGAGAAATGAGTTTTCATGGACGGGCCTTCAACAATAAACTATTGCATTTCTTGAATTTTTCTGTCATTGTTTGACTTACCTGCTAACTATCTGGGCTGTCTCGTAAAGTCTCTAGACTGATATGGTCACGATGTCCTACATGCGAGGATTCTATGTTTATGGACTGATTATCATTGTTCCAAAAAGCTATTTCCGATTAGTTTCATTGTTTTATATTTTCATGACTTTTGTTCAAAGTGATACAACCATAACTAAAACCCTCTCAAGATTGTCATATAAAAACCAGTGCCGATTACAGTAGCATTTTTACAGTGCAGAAGATCAACATCACAAAGACTAATAAAACTAAAGCTTAGAACACAGAACCAAAACCCCCTTATTATTCTGGAAGAGGGACTATGGTTGGTTTAACCGTTAAAGCAGTTGAAAGATACAACCGAGCCAAAACCATGAAACGGTTAAGCACATTTTTAATTGAAATTAAACCGAACCAAATTGGTGACTTTCGCGTAGACCAATCTAATAGTCTATTCCAATAAACGAAGCGAACGAGTTAAAGATTTAACCGAACCAAAAACATGAATCGTTTAAAAACTGGGTGAAATTAAATAAAGCAAACGAACCGGTTAAGGTTAAACCAAACCAAATTGGTGACATTATGTAAACCAATCTTATAAATATTTAAGTAATAAAAACGTTTTACTCCGCCGTTCACGATGGTGCGAACGAGAACAACGGTGCCTAAAGTCGACGATCACGCCGCTGAAGGTTCGACGTTAGTCTTACTCTTTCGTCGCGTTCTGTTTGTTTCGGTTCAAAGAAGAGAGAGAGAGAGAGCTCACATTTCGAGAGATCCCTTTCAATCGGATCGTAAATTGAATCTCAGCTAATTGCTTGGAATTTCGTTAGTTCTTTATCGATTGTTAGAGTTTGATTCTGTTTTTTTTTTTTTGGAGTGTTGGATGATGATGAGTTATGTATAGATGTGTTTGAATTTGAGATCTGTAGGTGTTGCTACTAACAAAGCAAAAGGAGAGAAGATGATTCTGGAACCTCCGATGAACAGTGCACAGAGAAGAGCACTGGGAGATATCACAAACTTGCCGAGTCGGAACATAGCAATGAACCATGGAGCGAATCAGCAGCAACAACAATCTATGCCACTCTCTTCCAAAGAATACGCTGAAAAGGCAAATGTTTACTGAGTTCATTAAATTGTTTATTTTTTATGTGAGTGTCGGATGACCATATTATTATATAAACTTTTACATAGTTGAGAGGCTGTGAACTTTTCTTTCCAGACGCAAAAGCCTCCATATACACACCATGACGCAGCAGAAGAGCACTGGCTTTTGTGAACTTCTGTAATAGGGACATTAGCACCATACGAGTACATTGTTCAAACTTTTTTTCTGCATTGTTGCAACTTTCAGGATCGTGCAAACGCTTCTGGTGGGGCTTCCGAAACCGTTCATCCAAAGGGCGAAAAATAAGACTGGTAAGGGAAAGCAACGGTTAAGCATATAATGTTAGCTTTTTGGTTATCATCTTGGAACATAGGAACCTCTTGACACCTTTACCTCATTAACGTTCTATTTCAGCTTCACAGAGTTCCGAATGTAACTCATTGCAAATAAATAAGGAAACCAACTATAAAAGGTGCAGTTTCTCTCTTGCTCAGTCTGCTATTTGTTTCACTTATGAGCAATCAGGTTATTCTGGATTTGATGCTCTTCTTTACAGCAGAGTTTCTGGAAGGCCAAGTCTTGACAATTCCGAAGTATTGGATATAATTGGTAGATCAGGAGAGTCAGCACAGACAACCAACGTCAGGAGGTCTGCAATAAGCTTTTTTGGCCATGTTTTTAAGTAGAGTACGCTTTCCAAGGTTGCTAAAATTGCGATTTAAATATTCTCAGGGTTTCTTCGAGAAGACAATCTAGGAGGTTCAATATCCAAGATGTGGGCGTGTCTGAGAACTTGAATGGTATACATGATGATCAAGAGTCTGCTGCGAAAGCCGGGTTTGTATAAGCTCCATCTTTTTCCACTCTACTTGCTTGATAACTTGTTCATAAAACCAAGTACACTTATACCACTTCTGCTTTTTTTACCTTTATGGATGCCATTTCAGATGCTCTGCGAGTGATCTGTCTAGCTGCTCTAAGCCCGGAGAAGTAGAACTACATGACACGAAAGAGACAACCGGGAAAAGCAGGTTTGGTAGTGATAGATTAATTCATTTATTCCTCAGAATAAATGATTTTAAGACTGTTGTATCTAAATGGTGTATACATGACAGAAGAGTCTCTTCAAGAAGACAATCAACATAGGTTAAATCTCAAAAAGCCATCGAAGTATCCACAGATCCTCCGTTGCACGGTGACATTGTTGAGGCATCATCTTCAGTTTCAACAGAGCTTAAAAGAGAATCAAAGAACAAACCAACAGGGGATGAAGCAGAGGAGATGAGAGAAACGTATGGTGGAAGACCTTTAAGGCAAGCTGCAGGAGAAATCAAATCATACAAAGAAGTCTCACTTAAGGATAAGATGCGAAGGGACTTCTGAGTCTGGCTAGTTCGAAAATCATCTTAAGCCTTTAAATAGTTTGTTGAAACAGCTTTGGTTGATGCTATAATCATCACAAATTCACAATGTATATATCTTTGTATGTGTTTTTGCTTCAGTGAGAGCTAGCGAGTGATCTTGCTACTATAAAACTATACAAGTCACAGTCAACCAGTGGGAGTAGCTTAGTACTTGATGCAATATACCCATCTGCCATTTCCTGATTAGTATGATTCCCTTAAAATATTAAATTTTAATTATATAACTAAGTTTTAATGTACTAATATGACAATATTTAGAAACCAAATTGTAGAAATTCATTAATAAAATAATTTCAGACATATATTTTTAAGAAGATAGTCAGCTATAAGCTAATTCATCGAATATTATAAATTTATAGATAATTTATCTCCACACTATTTTTCTTTGACCGACTCCTCCACACTAGTGTAACTAAATAAGAAAAAAATCTTAAAATAACAATAAAACGTGATTTTGTTTCTAAAATAGCATTCAAGCAGAAAATGACAAAATAGTATAAATGGTATCAAAACATATATATATATATATAGGATTAAAAATTACGATTAGGGTTTTAGATTTTTTTGAGGATAGATTTAGTGACTAGGGTTTAAGATCTAGTATTTGTAGTTTATAGTATAAAATCTGGACAATAATAATCTATTTAAAAATAAGCATTTTAAAACTATTTTTATATTAAATATATTTTTCATAAAAAGTAGTTTAATATTTTCATTTATTAATGTATAATATTCTGATGATTTTCATATGTTGTATTACTTTTTACTCCCATATTGTTACGATAAAAATATTTTGTGCTATTTATGAAAATTGATAAATCAATAAAAATATCATCGTTAAAAAAATACAGTTAAAAAAGAAAAGAAGATACGGTAAAAGGCAAATCTTAAATGTCAGGAACTTACTCTTTTTTTTTTGTCAGCAACTACACAGAGTTATATAGATTCTGTAAACCAAACTGGTAGTTCCGCATCCATATGAACGACAAAAGACGATTGCTTCCTTGCACTGCGTGCTAAGCTGTCCGCCTTTTTATTTTGTATTCGAAGTATATGAAGGAGCTCTGAACTGGTGAAACTTCTCTTCAAGTAGATAATGTCTTCTAAGTAACTTGCAAAGGCTGGCCACTCTTCTGGTTCTGAAACCATCTTCAATAACTGAGAACAATCCATCGCAAACGTGACTGAGAACTGTCTTAAATTCTTCATACATTCCATTGCCCATATAAGGGCTTCCATTTCTGAATGTAATGGCGAGCTAGTCGCTCTTGTATTCCTCGCACCCATAAGTCCATCAAATCCTTCCAATGTTCTATACGCCCGAGAAGTTATCATGTTTTTTCCAAGAACCATCCGTAAAGCACCATCTACCCGGTATAGATGGTATTATCTCCTGTGATCGTGACCTGTTCTGATCCACCTCCTGAGGCGGAAGAACTTGTGCCTCAGTCCAAAGTGAAGCCTCCGTCTCTGCCAATTTAAGAGTGTCAATTGGATCAATATCCAAGTTACTAAACACTTTATTATTTCTTGCTTTCCATATATACCAAAAAATCCACACAAAATGATGATCTTCCATTGCCGGTTGAACTCTCCAAAATAAGTGATCCATGTTTGTAAACAGTGCTTGGGTCGGGAAGATTGCCGGGTTAGTTGGAATTTTCGACAACGCCCATATCTGAACTGCCAGTGGACACTCGAAGAAGACATGATTTATCGATTCTTCGGGTGCCCCACACCTGTCACAGAGGATATCTCCCTTCATCCCTCGTGCCTTTAGATTCTTTTTAACCGCTATACATTCTGAAACTAATTGCCATAGGAAGTGTTTCATCTTTGGTGGGCACTTTATTTTCCAGCAGAATGCCTTTAAGGAACAGATCGAGGGACCATAGACTGGTAGTGTTCGATCTCCGTCCGGATAAACTCGCTCTACCTGATAACCAGATTTAACCGTATACTTTCCATTTGTCGTAAAATGCCAACCATCCCTATCCTCCAACCTTGATCTGCCCAATGGCAAACTCTCAATAATTTTTGCATCAAGTGGATCCACAAGTGTCCTTATAGCCTGAATATTCCAGGTTCTCGATGTTTCATCAATAAGAGCATTCACCGTGAGATCTGGAAAAAGAGTATGATTATTTTTATTTGCTGGTCTCGGGCGAGTAGATGGAAGCCAGGGATCGTTCCATACCGAAATAGAAGATCATGTTCCCATCCTTTTGATTAGTCTTTTGCTGACCAGAGATCTAGCAGAGACAATACTACGCCATCCGTAAGACGCCGAGTACGATCTAATTGGTTCAAGGGGCGATGCATTCCTAAAGTACCGTCCCTTGAAAACTCGAGAGAATAAATAATTTGGTTTCTCTATTAACCTCCATAATTGTTTCCCCAACATAGCCGTGTTAAAATCCATTAGGTCCTTAAAACCCAGGCCACCATCCTCTTTTGGACTACACACTTTGTCCCATGATTGCCAATGTAATCCCTTCGTATTACCCGAGGGGCTCCACCAAAATCGAGCAACTGCACTTGTAAGCTTCTTTATAATTGTTTTCGGGATACAAAAACAGGACATCACGTGATTTGATAAAGCTGTCGCCACCGATTTTATAATAACCTCTTTCCCCCCCCCCCTCTTGGAGAAAAATTTAAACGTCCATCCATTTACCCTGTTATTTAAGCGCTCCTGGAGAAAACCAAACACCTGTGTGTTTTGGTCCTCCCAGATTTTCTGGAATTCCTAAATATGATCCCATGCCACCGTGATTGTGAATCCCTAGGACATCCCGAAGCTCCTGCTTGATAGAATCATCTATCTTATGTCCAAATTGAATCGATGATTTTTTAAAATTTATCTGCTGTCCTGATACCACTTCATATTCTTTTAAAATCCGAAGAATTGTCTGGCATTCTTCCTTTTGTGCTTTACAAAAGAAAAGACTATCATCTGCAAAGAGCAGATGAGAAATTGGTGGGCAAGCCCTCGCAACCTTTATACCCATCAGTAACTTTCCCCTTTCCGCCTTCTTAATATTCGCCACCAATGCTTCTGTGCACATGATAAACAAGTATGGAGATAGAGGATCCCCTTGTCTAAGTCTCCGCTGTGGAATAATATTACCTTTTGGTTGTCCATTCAAAAATACTCTATACTGTACTGAAGATATACATCCCATCATTAAATGAACCCAATGAGAAGCAAAACCCATTTTAGAGAGGAGCGCTTGAATAAAATTCCATTCCACTCTATCATACGCTTTGCTCATATCTGTTTTAATTGCCATAAACTTACTCTGACATGATTTATTTGTCCGCAGACCATGGAACATTTCCTGAGCAATAAGAATATTATCTGAAATCAAACGTCCGGGCACAAAAGCCGATTGTGTCTCCGAAATCAGTGCCAGAAGACACACCTTCAATCTCTGACATAAAACCTTCGATATAATCTTGTATCCAACGTTACAAAGACTAATTGGCCTAAGCTCTGCCATTTTTGTTGGTCTCTCCTTTTTAGGGATCAAGCATATATTCGTGATATTTAATCTTTCATCTGACTCCCCTGTGGTCAAGAAATTATTAACCATATCTAATAAATCCTTTTTAATAATATGCCAGGAGTGTTGGAAGAAGAGGGCTGTCATTCCATCTGGCCCCGGAGCCTTCTCCGGATGCATCATAAATAGAGCTTGCCTAACTTCCTCCTCTGTTGCCAAACGAATCAAGCGGTCGTTCATCTGTGGCGTAATCGTAGGTGCTATGTCCTCTAAGAAATCATCAAATTCACTTGGAGAGCTGGTTCCAAATAAATCTGCAAAGTAGTCTACAGCCACCTTCTTCACCCCTTGTTCCTCAATTATCCAATTTCCATTATTATCATAGAGTCCCACGATCCGATTGCGAGTTCGACGTTGCTTTGTAAGGGCATGATAGAATGCAGTACTTCGATCCCCTGCTGTGTTTCACATATTGCGACTCTTTTGGTGCCAATATTCTTCCTCGTCCTTATAAGCTTCTTGTAATTTACGTGAAACCTCTATAATATCCTCTTGTGTCCTATTATCATCCATTTGTACCTTTTCTAATGCCTTTTGAAGTTCTCCGATCTTCTCTTTTCCGTAAGGTGGATTATTCTTTCGCCATGTCGAAATTTCATGCCGACAATTTGTTATTTTGGATACAAAATCTCCGGTCCTGTCCGGCTCTCCCCCTGCCCTTTCTTGCCAACCTCTCTCAATTGTATCTAGTAATCCTTCCTGACCAATCCATCTTTTATCAAACCTAAACTGACCCCTTCTCTTTTTAATATTATTCTCCATATTTGCCACCACTGGCCTATGGTCAGATCCCACCATTCGTAAATATTCTGTATAGGAGCACGGAAAAAGTGTGTGCCAATCCTCATTCGCTAGTGCTCGGTCTAACCGACATCTAACCATTTTTTATTCCTTCTCCCTTGCCAAGATAGTTATTCCCTCTAGCTGGGAACTCCAATAACCATGTATTCCTAATCATGTTATTAAAAGGGATAAAAGATTCTGCACTTCGTAGATTACCCCCGTCCTTCTCATGATTACCCGTAATTTCATTTAAGTCACCTATAATAAACCATGGGTCCGACCTTGCCAAGCCATATCTAGTCAATCTCTCCCATACTTGCTTCCTCAGTTTCTGGACCGGCTCTCCATATACAAAAGTCATAAAGACTCTTTTTCCCAGTATTACTGCTTCCACATCAATCATTCGATTGCTTGTAAAGAGAATTTTAATTTGATGCTCATTGTTGTAATAAAGAGCTAAACCACCACTTCTTCCATTAGGATCTACCGTAACCAAATTATCATATCCAAAATGAGATTGAAACCCCTGCATAAAACCAAAATCTTGTTTTGTTTCCGAGAGAAAGAGAAAATCTGGTTTATGAAATTGCCATATCTCTCGAAGATAACTTATTGTCCATTTTCTTCCAGCACCTTTACAATTCCAACTTAACACTTTCATAAAATTTAATTTTAACTGGCTCCTCTAAGCGTATCATCGGGTTTAAAGGGACCCTGTTAAAATCAACCTCAACCATCCTTAACCAATTACCAAATTTTCTGCACCACCTGGCGAGAAATAAAGTATCAAACGAAAACACCCAAATTTGCTTTATAATCCCATCACTTTTCCACTGATCAAATGATTGTTGAGAAGCATAACGATGACTTCTACAAAAATTCTTCTGATTATAAAAATTTCTAAAGTAATCGTTAGTCCTCCTTGTAGGAACTACCAACCAAGAAGCCCATAAGACTATTCCTGTAATTTTTATGTACCAAATGACAGCTCCCAATCTTTCCTTACCTATCTTCCTCCCCGCCTGCCTATCCTTTTGAAGATGACCAGTCTCGCCTAACCACATCCCTTCCAGTCTTAGTAGTGCTAGGTTTAAAGAGACCCAGCACCACACACAATTGGCTAGCCAACACCAAACCTGAAGCAGCCATAACTTATATCCTGAACATAAATATCTCTCCCATCTGGTATAATGAACCATAGTCCACCATTTAAAGCCCTTATCAAAACCAGTATAAATAACAGAGCATACTTGTGAGCCATTCCTGTAATCTAACCAACCAAACCAATAAAAATAAATTCCAGTTTTATTTCTTGCAACGAAAGCCAAGCGGGTCGCACCCGATCCCCACAAGAGGAACAAAATGAAGGAAGAAAAAACCTTACAACCATTGAAAACACAAATGTTCCAAGAGCTTATTAAACACCAAATTAAAAGAAAATCAAAGTTCCTCCACCATATCTGGCGCTCATTAAACCAGACAATCACCAGAAAATAAAAAAAAATCCCTACGAAATCATGAATGATCCCCGAATCACACTTGAAACCCATGAATGATCCCTCGATATCCTCATGAAATTCTTGACATAATTGAGGACAGCTCCACTGTTTCCATAAACCATGGTTGCTACCTCGATAATCAAATCTCCCAAAAACCCTTTTAAAAGAAGCGCCTTTATACTCAGAATTCATACTTCTGTTGATCATCGATTTCGTCTTAATGATGTCAGGAACTTACATTCGTCGGCATTCAGATTTACTAGGATTAAACACGCCCTACGGACGAGACAATAATATACAAATAATTTAAATATATTTAAAATATTTTCATTTCTACTAAAAAAATAAATTAATTTTTATCAAGTAAATTTTGTCTATTTATTTTACAAATTATAAACAGAATCTAATCATTTTACAGATCAAATTACAAATTATAAAATATAAAATTTCAAAGTTTATTCTAATTTAGCTGCTAACGATATGTCACATCGACTATTTTGACAAATAAGACACATCTAACTAATAATCGTGGTGTGTTTATGACGGATGTGTTTGTTTATGATAGATTTGGTTGTGTCATTGGCTCCTTATGTTGCAGTTGTTTATGATAGATTTAGATATGTCTTACAGTTACTTACGTTGTGGTAGTGATTTTATGACTTGACTTGATTTCTTAGTTGTTGTTCATTACTCCTTACTATTATTTCAAAATGTTGTAATTCAATATTTTTTTTGCTTTTTGTTCTTAGGGAAGAATGATTCTTACTCATTTTGGTAATAAGCTGAAAGGACTGAAAACAATCATGTGTATGGTAATATTCTCATATTTTTTTCTAGCCAATCTCTTCATCTTATTGGTTTGGAAAATATATATTTTTATCCAAAATGCAGTCTTTATTCTATATTTCCATCGCAATTGCAAACGCTATAACCGTAAAATTGAATAATGGTATTTTTTTTTTCATTTTTATGATCATTGTATTGCACTCTTATTAGAAATTATCTTTTATTAAGTATGAATTAGTGGTCTGAGACTATTGGAGATAAAATGATTTTTGGGAGTGATATTCTTTCACCAACATGTGTACATGTGACTATTTCACTGATATATGGTGTTTTTCACATCATTGTATATATGTTTTCATTTGTTTCAAGTCACTAATTCGTGTCAGTCTAGTCCTTTTTGACCTTTTACAGGTCTGTAGTTGGTAGAAGAGAGAAGAGAAGGTGCATGAAGAAAAGATGTCCTTTTGGAGCAATCCTGCGGAGAACACTCAAGTAGAACAGTCCCGAGACTGTTCTCTCTCAAGTGGAACAAGCAGACGGAGTGATCCGGAGATTGTTCCCGACGAATATGGAAACTCATATTTCTGGAATTTAAGCCATGTTGCCCTAATCTCTTTTCTTCTCATTGGCGCCTCCATATAAAAACGCCATCTATCATTTTATTATTTTCTTACGCTAGTTTTTACAAGAGAACACTGAATTTGCGATCTGCAACTTGTAAGGGAGAAGAATCCATCCTCTCATAGAGAAGATCATCTGAACCCTATTGTTTTCTACTCTGTTCTTATGCAATTTATTTCAGGATTTATGTCTTTGATTCTCTGCATCATGATCGAGTAGTAACCTTACTCGCCTAGGGTTTTTAGGGTGTTGAGACATGAGCTAAACATAGATAAGCGATTTCATAACTGTTCTTCATTCATACTGTTCTTACTGCTTTCATTAAACTGATCACTTGATGTTAGATCTAAAGTTCATCACCTAGTTAACCGCTTAGGAGATAACTTGACATGTATTGAATGAACTTAATATCCCTAATCAGCGAAAGTAGATATTAGGGTAGTAAGTGAACTGATAGGACCTGTTCTCTAAGGCTTGCAATCGATTCTCATCCCAACGACAGTTAGGAGGTGAGATCGATCTGCAAAGCGATCACTTCCACGACAGTGGAGTGTTCCAGCTGAGTGATCCGAGTTCTAGAAAGCACTTCATCGCGCTTGAATAATTGTTTGGCTCCAATTCAACACCCAATGAAATACCCTAGGCTAGTTCCTTGTTAAATTGAATCAATCTCGTGTTTTCACTTGTTAACTATTGTCTCTTTAAAATCAAAATCACATCTTCTTCTTAGCTTGATTTCGGAACTCATAAAACTAGAGTGTAAACTGGTCCTCTGGATTTGAATCTCAAATACTACAACTGCAACTGTTAACTTGGCAGTAGAAAAGATTCATTTTTAGTGTATCAAGTTTTGGCGCCGTTGCGACGGGGACCAGATTTTTTTTTACCTCTAATTTTCGGTTTCATATCTAGTCTAAGATATCTAACTCGTCTTTATTTCTTTGTTTCAGCTGATGATCCAGGTGCATGACCAGTAGACATACTCGGAGTAACGCACAAGGACCATTACATCAGCTTACCAACGAAGAACTAGCGAGATTGGAACGACAGAACCGTCAACAGCCGAGATCTACGAACACCAATATGGGTGATCACCAGGATGATCTCACTGCTGTGTTTGCACTCATGCAACAGCAGATGCAGCAAACAATCCAAGCGCAGCAAGATGCTGCCGAGCAAGCTGCTCTGAATGCTGCGAATCAGCAGAACCAACCGGAGGAGGTTGTTCAGATCGGCCAGAGAAACTTACTGCGTAATCTGCCTGCTACGCGATCTGCCATCAACCCTCCACCGTGCACTAGGCAAGACTTTGAGATCAAGCCAGCCTTGATAAGTCTAGTGCAAAGAAAGATCTTCAATGGACTTCCTGCTGAGATACCGATGGACCACATCGAACACTTCGAGAAGATGTGTGGTTTCACTAAAGCGAATGGAGTACCACCCGATTACATCAAGTGTACTCTGTTCCCTTTCTCTCTTGATGTGAAAGCTTCTCGCTGGCTAGATTCCCTACCCACTGGATCACTCACCACTTGGGAACAAGTCCGATCTGCTTTCTTGAGCCACTTCTACACGAAATCGAAGACGGCAGCTCTGAGACAGAAGATCGCGACCTTCAAACAGCTAGTGGACGAGCCGTTCTGCGATGCATGGGAGCGATTCAATGTCTACCGCAGAGAGTGCCCACATCACGGTTTTGAGGAAGACTATCTGCTGGGAGTGTTCTACGATGGAGTAGGCTGGGAGTACATGAACGCTTTGAACTCAGCTAGTAATGGAGATTTCATGACCCAGTCCACTCAAGGTGCTTTCGCATTGATTGAGAATATGGCCTCAAGCTCAGCTGATAATAACCGCGAGACTGATCGCACTCAGAAAGTGAACAGCGTTGATAACAACAAGATTGATGAGCTCTCTGCCAAGGTCGATCAGCTGATCAAGAGCAATCAGAACCAGGTCTTCATCATGGAAAAATCCCCTCAGGATAAGCAACCACGGAAGGTACATCAGAGGCAGACCAGTCGGATGAGGATCAGCATGAAGTGAGCTATGTGAATGGGCAAGGATGGCAGTTCAAGAACTATCACCCAAACCCTAACGCGAGGAACAATCCCCACCTGTTTAACAACCCTAAACCAGACGATAATGCTCAAGGCAATCAGGGTCAGAACAGTGGATACCAAAGGCCTTATGGCAATCAGGGAAGAACCTTTGTTCTCAGCCCATCTCAGAATGCCCAGTTCCACAGCCAGAAACAGCCGGTTAATCAGCAGGCTGCACAACCGGCTCAGACTGCTCCGCATGATGACATGAAGAGCCTCACAAATATGATGAGCCAACTGCTCCAAGGTCAGCAGATCCAGGGAAAAGCACTGAACCAGGTCACCAACGACATCAACACCAGGATGAATCATATGTTTAATGACCTGAGTGCCAAGTATGACAATGTATCAAGCCATATGAGACAGATGGATATTCAGATTGCTCATACTGCTGAGAGTGTGAAGAGACAGCAATGAACTCTCCCTGGAAAAACAGATAAGAACCCCAAGGAGTGCAATGCAGTGGGTCTAAGGAGTGGAAAGCAACTGCCTGATCTGGACCCCAGGAGATTCACATCGGCTGAGAAAGGGAAGCAGAAGGAGTCGGATCAACCGCCTGAAGCTGTACCTACAGATGAGGAAGAGGCAGAACAACCTACTGAGACTGTTCCGACTGATGCAGAGCGACCCACTGGGGTTGTTCCACCGACTGCAGCACCTTCCCATGCTCGTCAGTATGTACCAAAAGTACCCTACCCTGTTCCAACTAAGGTTATACACGCAAGGATAAGAAGGAGATGAGGTGCAGGAAGATGCTGGAAGACCTAACTGTCAAGCTTCCTCTGATGAGTGCGATCCAGATGATACCATCCATGCGTAGCTTTGTGAAGGGACTGATCTCTGGGAAGATATCTGATGACAGCGAGTTCATGATTGTCTCTAAAGAGTGCAGTGCAATGCTCCAGAACAAAAAGATCAAGAAACTGGATGATCCCGGAAAATTTGTCCTCTCGGTTAAGATTGGGAGAACAGTCTTCTCGTGCTCACTGGTTGATCTAGGGTCAAGCATAAACCTCATGCCCTATTCTGTGGCTAAGCGCCTTGGATACACGGACTTCAAGCCTACCAGGATGTTCCTAGTGTTTGCTAATCGATCTGTGAAGTCTCCAGTTGGGATCCTTGAAGATCTTCAAGTTTTGGTTGGGAACACACTGGTCCCTGCCGATTTCGTTGTTCTGGAACTCGAGGAGGAGTCAAAGGATCCCCTGATCCTGGGCAGACCATTCCTATGCACTGTTGGAGCTATCATTGATGTCCGACAAGGGAAGATTGATCTCCATCTTGGAGATATTGTGATGAAGTTTGAGATGAATCAGATGCTCAAGAAGCCGATGCTAGATGGACAAACCTTCACTGTCCAAGAAGATGGTGATCCGCTAGAGCCGCATGAGGGAATGATTGAGGAGATTCTCACCGATGATCCTCTTGAACTCGCCTTAGTCAGAGCTGAAGCTGAGCAGAGCTTAGAGAGTGTTGATGCTGATGCTTATGCCAAGTTCCTGGATTCAGCCCGGAGTATTGAAAGGATGGTGGCAAATCTAAGTCTGGGGGAGAACAGCGAGTCCAGCAAATCGGCTGGAACAACCGTGCCTCAGAACCGTCTGTTCCGGCAGCTCAGACCGATGACTTATGGAGCGAGCTGAAAGCTCCAAAGGTAGAGCTCAAATCCATTCCCAAGGGACTCAGGTATGCATTTATTGGCCCCAATTCTACATACCCTGTCATTGTGAATGCTGACCTGAACAATGCTGAGACTGCTCTGCTTTTGTGTGAACTGAGAAAATATCGTAAGGCATTAGGTTATTCTCTGGCTGACATACCTGGCATTTCACCTGATATATGCATGCATAGAATACACCTGGAAGATGAATCGATGACATCTTTAGAACATCAGAGGAGGTTAAACCCGAATCTAAAAGATGTTGTAAAGAAAGAGATAATGAAACTTCTAGAAGCTGGTGTGATCTATTCGATTTCTGATAGTAAGTGGGTTAGTCATGTTCATGTAGTGCCTAAGAAGGGTGGGATCATTGTGATAACCAATGAAAAGAATGAATTGATCCCTACTAGAACAGTTACTGGTCATCGCATGTGCATTGATTTTCGTAAGCTGAATGCTGCGACTCGTAAGGATCACGTCCCACTTCCTTTTATTGATCAAATGCTTGAGAGATTGGCTAACCACCCTTACTATTGCTTTTTAGATGGTTATTCAGGTTTCTTTCAGATTCCCATCCACCTAGACGATCAGGAGAAGACGACGTTCACATGCCCATATGGAACATATGCATACAGGAGGATGCCCTTTGGCTTGTGCAATGCTCCAGCGACCTTCCAACGCTGCATGATATCGATTTTTACTGATCTGATCGAGAACATAATGGAGGTTTTCATGGACAATTTCAGCGTCTATGGAAGCTTCTTTCATGCATGTTTGTCAAATTTGTGCAGGGTGCTGAAGCGATGCGAGGAGAAGCATCTGGTGCTGAACTGGGAGAAATGCCATTTCATGGTCAGAGATGGGATTGTTCTGGGACACAAGATATCAGAGAAAGGCATTGAGGTGGACAAGGCAAAGATTGAGGTCATGATGAGTCTGCAACCACCGACTTCAGTGAAAGGAATCAAGAGTTTCTTGGGACACGCTGGTTTCTATAGGAGGTTCATCCAGGACTTCTCTAAGATCGCGAGACAACTCACTCGGTTGCTCTGCAAAGAAGCTCAGTTCACTTTTGATAGCGACTGCCTAGCCGCATTTCACACGATCAAGGGAGCTCTAGTCAGTGCACCAGTTGTCCAACCTCCAGACTGGGATCTTCCTTTTGAGATCATGACGGATGCAATTGATTTTGCAGTGGGAGCAGTCCTTGGACAGCGTAAAAACAAGAAGCTGCACGTGATATACTATGCGAGCAGGACCTTAGATGAAGCTCAGTGTCGATACGCAACCACAGAGAAGGAGCTCCTTGCCATCGTGTTCGCTTTTGAGAAGTTCAGATCCTATCTGGTTGGATCAAAGGTGATTGTGCACACAGACCACGCGGCTCTCAAGTACCTACTCACGAAGAAGGATGCTAAACCGCAGCTCCTAAGATGGATCCTCTTGCTCCAAGAATTTGATGTGGAGATAAGAGATAAAAAGGGGTCGATAATGGAGTGGCAGATCATCTCTCCAGGATGGAAGTGTCAGATGAGACAGTTCTTGACGAGGAACAACCGATGGAATACGTCAATGCGATTGGTCTGTGCAACATGGAGCAGTCGTTACCTGTCAGCAAGGACTGTTCCCGCGTAGACGAAGCATTCACTGCAGTGATCCAGAAGCAGTACCCGAATCTTTCATGGTTTGCTGAGATTGCCAACTTCTTGGCAGCTGAGAAAGAGCCTTTGAGGTTCACTGGGAATGAGAAAAGGAAATTTCTAAGGGAAGCAAGGCACTACTTCTGGGATGAACCGTATCTGTATCGGCAAGGCAAGGATGGGATCTTCAGGAGGTGTGTTCCAGAGGCTGATATTCCAGGGATCTTTCACCACTGTCATGGTTCCTTTTATGCTGGTCACTTTGCCACCTTCAGAGATGCTCACGCTTTCATATCACGATACAATTCATGCCAAAGGATGGGGAGTTTAAGTAAGAGAAACGAGATGCCTCAGAACTACATCTTGGACGTTGAAGTGTTCGACTGTTGGGGGATCGATTTCATGGGAATGAGTACATCTTGGTTACTGTGGACTCACTACAAGAAATATCGGTATTAGTAGCACCGTGAAAACGCTATCGTATCGTTTTCGTAGCGAAAACACTAACGCTATGACAGCCGCAGCTATGGTAGACCCCTCCCATATCATAGCGTTTTCCGTGTGCTATAATAAATAGAGATATCACAGCGTTTAAGTTTCGCTATCTTTTAAGTTTATAATAGCATCATCATTTTGCTATTATATGATTTTCTATGGCATTTTTTATGTGCCACGACTTAATTTATAATGACATAGATTTAATGCTATAATTAAAATAAAATAATTAAATCAATTTATTAAAAGTTAATTAATTACAATAATTAAAAAATAAAAATAATCAAAATATTATGGCAAGTTGATTCGTAAATAAAAATTTTATTTTATTTATTGATTAAAATCAGTATACAAATAATTAAAGAACACATTAAACAAAAAACTAATTACAAACATTAAACCAAACCATAATTAACCTAAGGTTTACACGTAAACCTAGTTTAGAAATCTAAAAAACTAAACCGGTTTAACCTTAAAAAAAATTAACCCTATCTCTACACCACTCTTCGCCGCCGTCAACCAACTCCATCAATCTGTGCTCTTCCACCACCATCGAAACTTCTTATCTGTCTCTCTTACCTCGCCTCTATACCAACTCCATCTCCTCTGTCGTCTTGCTCTCTCGGTCGTCACACCACCACCTGCAGTTATCGCAGTGCCATTTTCGCTGATCTAGAAACAAACAAAAACAAATCTATAAACAGATGAGTAGAAGAGAAGAAACAAAAGAACATATATTAAATCAGAAGAAAAAATCAAAAGTTTCAACACATAGACCAAAAGCATCGAGCTTTGCTTCTTAATTACAGAGATAAGGGTTAATATGTATAAACCTATGGGGATTCCGAGTCACTTAGAGCCACGGCCAATCCTTTGATAAATGGAATGTTGGATCTGCTGTGGGTTCTGTGGGTAATCTCTGAAACCCTAATCGAGACCCATTGATACAGAAACAGACAGTCTACCAAATCGAAACAATATAACAGAAGAAGATAGTGAGGACTGATCGAACCCTAATCGAAAAAACCCCAGATCAAAAGAAGGAAAGTGAGTCTCGAGACAAGAGGAGATCTATGCTTAACACTTTGAATCAGTAGAAAAGCTTGGAACTGAGAGGAGAAGAAAAAAAAATTGGAAAGGTCGTGAGAGAGAGGCAAGGAGAAGAAAGAGATAAAAAATGGAATAATTATATCCTTTAGATTGAGATATATGAACGGTGGAGATCAACCTGTTTTAGCTATCCTCGCCAATCCTTCCTATTGGACAGAGCTGTTTTGTTTTTTTTAATATAGTTGTTAACTATTAATTTATATAGTTGTAGTTAAAGTTTAAAGTATATGATTTGAGGTTTTTGAAATAGAGTTGTGGTTGAGTTAAAATTTAGGAGTAAATATTTGAAACATAAATTAATAAATTAACAATTTCTATAAGGAATATGTTTTAATCTAGTACTTGTATTATTTGTAGACATTGGATTTATGACTTTGTATGTAGGTTTGAATTGGAGTTTAGGTATTAGATTCAAGGTGTAGATTTATTTAGTATTTCTGTGTGTTTGTTATTTTGTTGTCAACTGTGTTTGTTATTTATTTATTTAACTTTTTAATTTTTATAAGATTTCATTTCTTTACACTTGTATGATTTTTTTTAATTAAAATTTAGATTTTAGATTTTTATTAAGTGGAGATATGGTTTATGTTTGGAGTTAGGGTTTAGGGTATAGAGGTGGATTGAAAATTTTAAGGTTTATGTTTTGTAAGTTATAACTTAAGATTAAAAAAAAAAATTGAGTTTAATTTTAAGATTATAGGTTATAGTGTGAAAAAATTAGAGTTTTGATTATGTTTTGAGTTTAGAGGTTAAAACATACTTAGTGTTTTGGAGTTAAAATTTATAAAGTTAGACAATAATCGTTATACAATAAATTACAAAGTTCTAAAGTTATAAAATTAACAAGTTTGAAAATTACAAATGTTCATTTTGAAATTTATTATAAGTGTTGGATGTTGAAGTTTAGGGTATATTTAGGGTTTAGATCTGAGATATATTATTTTTAAAATTATTATCAGTATTATATTTTCTTTTTTTCAAATTACTTGTTGTGTTATCTTTGAATTTTATGATGAAATATTTATATTTAGGATTTAGGGTATGATTAAGGTTAACATTTCATAATAATATTAGATTTTCTTTATGGGGTTTCAAATTTGTTTACAAAATTATAATCGGTTTATCAAAGTAAACCAAAAGGTTTACACCAAAATAAATTAAAAGAAAAATCTAAAACTAATCTAAACATAATCTTCATTAGGTTCCATTAACGTTACAGCACCCTGATGAGAAAGATCTTGCTGCCATCGCTACTCATGTCTCAAGGCAAATCACCATTACGAGCCCTTTGCAAGATATAAACCACAATATCTATATCTCGTGGTCTCCCAAAGTTCTGTAGACTCGACAACAAGCATTCAGCAACAAAACAATCTGTACACCACCAAGCAGAAAATTATTATACTTAAAAATGGTACTTGTTAATCAAAATAAAATAAACTATTGATACACTAGTTTGGAGCGTAAAGAAACATAGGTTCAGTATCAAATCCAACAGGTTTTTTTGCAAACATTAAGAGATTCAATCCAATCAGACAAAACAATAAGTCAATTAAGTACCATCGTGGTCTCTAATGGCATAACATATTCAATCTCTGGCTCCTGCTAGTTCTTCATTCAGCAATAAACATTTTGAACAAAACAGAGAAAACAGTTAGACAAAATGACCTTTTCCTCTTCTTCCTCAACACCCTCTGCCACTGGTTTTCTTCACCAAGAACCTTGTTCCAGTCAAGCTCCGAGTAATTGTATATGTCACCATAAACACCCTTCTTCAAACACTCTTGCAACTTAGTCTCAATGGCCTGATCAAGAGAGAGATCAGCTTATGAAGAAACAAAAGCAGAGAGGCAATAACAAAACATGAAAACTAGATGGGTGGCCTAATCCAAGACAGCTGCTTTAACAGTCAAATTCCTCAACTAAGATAGAGTTTCAATGCGGTCTAGTAATAGAAGACCGCTGCTAGTAATTGCCTCTCTGCTTTTGTAGTCCAAGACAGCTGCTTTAACAGTCAAATTCCTCGTCACTTATCAAACCAACTCGACATTCTATACGAAAATCAGAATCATCCTCATGCTCTAGCCTTTAAAGCAAACCTCCTCCTCCTGACTTTGATAGACTCTGCAGATGTCAAAATATTAGCTAACACTGTCAATTTGCAGAAAAAGGCAGCAACTTTGTGAAAAAAGATTTTCCGACGGAACAAGGGGATACTTCTTCTTGCCGTAACGACAGACTGGTGGGAAGAAGAATGTAAGTGTAAACTTGGACGAAGCAACAAAGGGAAAGATAACGAAAGCTTGATTCTGGGTTTTGAGATCTTACCGATTTGGAGAAACAGAGCCAGAAGAATCAACAAGGACCAAAGGTTATGAACCCTAATTTCAGTGAGGTGTTGGCAGTGACGAGAGAATCCTAGTAGCGGCGAGGCGGAAATCTCCAGTTGCAACACTGTTGTAGGAGGAGGATTACACTCCTCTAGAGGCCCGACAAACAGTAGCACACGGCCTGTCCGTAATTATAAGTGGGCCAAGAGGACGGCCCGGGAGGCTCTCTTTTAGTCGACTACGCGGCTAGAAGACAAAAGCCCAATAAGCCGGCCAACCGACGTAAGCCCATCGGAACTAACGGGTGTTAGGGCGAACGCAAGAAGGAAGTCTATAAAAGGAAGACAAGGGACAACGTAGAGCGGATTGACACTTTTACACACTCACAAGGCGGCTAGATCTAGGGTTTTACTCATCTCTATCCGCTATTTTGTATTGTTTCCTGGCTAGCTCTTCGAGCTCCGTCCTGTCTTTCTCTTCACACTTCCACTGTAACCAGATTCTGATACCTTCATCTACAAAACGTCTTTGTTAGACCCACAGACGAGTTCTTCGTCTTCTCTTTACTAGTTTCGACCGAACTCGGTTCTAACAGTTGGCGCCCACCGTGGGGCTAGCAAAGTAACGTTAGCAAAGATGAGTCAGAACCCCGAAGGTTCCACTTCCGGCGACGAACACGACGCGCCGAACCCAACCCCTGTCACGGCTATCCCGATAGCCCCCGCTTTTGTCGATACCATCATGGAGCGTTTCGCCCGACAAGACGCCGCTCAAAAAGCAGCTACCGAGCAAATCGCCGCAATCGCCGCGCTGCTCGCTCCTCTCGCCGGCGCTCCAGACGCAGCCACTGATACCATTCGCAGACAACTGTTCGCCAGCGACATAGCTGCTAACCCGACGAACCAAGGCGCTCCTCCCAGCACTCTCAACCCAGACGCCGCGCCTTTCACCCCTACGAACCCAGATCTACAGATGGTTCGCGAAGTTGCGGCACTCAAACAGTCGCTCCTGGACATCAACTCCAAGATACACTGCGTCACCACCTCTGCCCCGCAGATAGAGCGCGTTCTGGCGAACACCCTCCGAACACCGTTCTCACCCGCGATAACCGGCGTCAGACTACGACACATCGAGAAGCTCCGATTGCCGACGTACGAAGGCTTAACCGACCCAACGACTCACATCACGTCTTTCAACATCGCCGTACGCCGCGCAAATTTCTCCGACGAAGAACGCGACGCCGGCTACTGTCAACTTTTCGTTGAAAGCTTGAAAGGGCCAGCTCTTACTTGGTTCACCGGCCTCGCCGAGAACTCTATCAAAGACTTTCACGACCTGTCGTCCGCCTTCCTCAAGAACTACATCATGTTCACTCAGGAAGACGCGACAGTATCCGATCTATTCAACCTTACCCAAGGAAAAGACCAAAGCTTGCGCAGCTTCATGGAAAAGTTCAAGGCCATAGTTTCGAAGGTCGTCTTGCCGGACAGCGTCGCGGTCGCTGCGCTTAAGAACACGTTGTATGTCCACTCAGTTTTCCGTGATGACCTCTACAGGAACCCAACAACGTCTCTTTCCGACGCAATAGCCCGTTCTCACAACTTTATCCGCATGGAAGAGGATACGAAAGCCCTCATTGGCAAGTTGAACGCATCTAAAGCCGCGGCATCCGACAAAGCCGTCGTAAAAAACGCGGATAGTCGACATGAACCGCGACAGCACTCGTCAGGCGATAAAGCAACCCAAAAGAGGAATTTCGTCTATGCTGTCGACGAAGAGGGCTCTCCAGCGTCAACAACAGTCGTGCGAGAGAAAGGCTGGAACGTCTACAACCGCGAAACCGACGGAAAACCGCCGGATTCCTCCGCAGCAGTTAGTTCTCGGCCTCCGGGAGCCGAGAAATGGTGCGACTACCACAACGCTAAGTCGCATGACACCAGAGAATGTAAGACGCTCTTCGAACAATTTCTCACTTCTGTCGCGAACGGGAAACTCGAAATCGAACCTCCGAGACCTAGGGCCCGGGGACCTACGAGCTGGAGCAAGAACAAGGATAGAAAAACTAGCAAGTCGCAAGGTAAAGCCCCTCAGCAAGAGAGGCGAGCAACACCTGAAGAAGCAACGCCAGCATCACCGGAAAAGGGGAACTCGTCCAGCGACGAGGAATCACCAAGAAACCGGCGCCGCGTCGAGACTGTTTTCAGAAGGTCCCCCACGCACACTGGCGATCACGAACTCTCAAAAGCGAGAAGACGTATCAACGTCGTCTTAACGCAACTGGGATCTTCGGTCGACGAACCTGAACAAGTTTCTCCTCAAGACCTGCGCACTCAGCTAAGCCGCCCATCATCAAGCGACTTACGGAACGTCCTCAAGCGAAAGGAGAAATCAGCAGCAGTCACGGTCGATCACACCCCTGATCTGCGCGAGAAGATCAACTCCTCCAAGACTCGCCGATTGAACAACCCAAGTCCCATGAAGCCCCGCCCTGTAGACTTGCGAGAAAAGCTCAATTCTAGGAAACCAGATTTGCGAAGTCAGCTCGATCGTCCTCTGTACTCCGATCTTCGACAAAAGCTTGACGCTTCTAGAACTCTGAACTCCAACCAAGACAAAGACACCGTCATCAACGTCATCATGGGCGGATCCCCGCCCTGCGGTGACTCCGTCAGGTCCATCAAAGACTACCGTCGTCAAGCAACATCCTCGCGTAAATGGCCGACAAAACCCGAGAACGATCATCAAGTCACCTTCTCGCCCGACGACGCCCTCGGCATCCACATGCCGCATAACGACCCTCTCCTCGTCGAACTCGGAATCGGTGATTGCCAAGTCACCAAAATTCTCGTCGATACCGGCAGTTCGGTCGATTTGATCTTCCGAGCCACACTCGACAAGATGGGCGTAGACATGGGAAGTATGAAGCCATCGTCCCGCTCCCTCACAGGTTTCAACGGCTCATCCGAAGCCTTGATCGGCACCATTCGCCTTCCAGTGTACGTATGTGGCACGACACGGACCGTTAAGTTCTCGGTCGTCGATTCTAAAGCCCCTTACAACGCGATCCTAGGCACCCCTTGGCTGCATTCGATGCGAGCAATCCCATCAACTTACCACCAATGCGTGAAGTTTCCGGGAGAAGACGGAAAGACCCGAACACTACGAGGCGATCAGCAAGCTGCTAGAGATCTATTAATCGCGACTATAAAGTTACAGCGACAGACGTCGCATGTCAACACCGTTGCACACCCTCTGCAGAAGGTGTTTCCCCAGCAAGAAGAGGTGCTTGACATACCGATCGATGATGCCGATCCTAGCAAGGTGATCCGCATCGGAGCATCCCTACCGGACGATATGCAGCAGCAACTCGCCGAGTTTCTCCGTCAGAACGTCTCTACCTTCGCCTGGACTACTTCCGATATGAAAGGGATCGACCCAGCAATCACCTCCCATGAGCTCAACGTTGATCCGACCTTTAAGCCTATCCGCCAGAAGCGCCGAAAGCTAGGACCTGAACGATCAAAGGCAGTTAACGACGAGGTGGACCGCTTACTCGCCGCCGACTCCATCATGGAAGTCAAATACCCCGACTGGCTCGCTAATCCCGTCGTCGTCAAAAAAAAGAACGGAAAGTGGCGAGTCTGCGTCGATTTTACTGATCTGAACAAGGCTTGTCCAAAAGACAGTTTTCCTCTCCCGCACATCGACCGTTTAGTCGAGTCGACTGCTGGAAACGCCCTATTGACGTTCATGGACGCATTCTCCGGGTACAACCAGATAATGATGCATCCTGACGACCGCGAGAAGACGGCGTTCATAACAGATAGAGGTACATACTGCTACAAGGTAATGCCCTTCGGCCTTAAAAACGCGGGAGCAACTTACCAGCGCCTTGTCAACCGCATGTTCGCCGACAAACTGGGCTCCACCATGGAAGTCTACATCGACGACATGCTAGTCAAGTCGCTCCGAGCCGAGGATCATCTCACGCACCTCAAAGACTGCTTCACAACGCTCAACGAATACGGTATGAAACTAAACCCGGCTAAATGCACGTTCGGCGTTATGTCCGGCGAGTTTCTCGGATACATCGTCACCCAGAGAGGAATTGAGGCTAATCCTAAACAGATATCGGCGATCCTCGATCTCCCAAGCCCCAAGAACAGCCGAGAAGTGCAACGTCTCACCGGCCGCATAGCAGCGCTCAACAGGTTCATCTCGCGATCTACCGACAAGTGCCTTCCTTTCTTCGAACTGTTGCGGGGAAACAAACGATTCATTTGGGACGACAAGTGTGAGGAAGCCTTTGGCCAACTGAAGCAGTATCTGACTACCCCTCCTGTCCTCTCGAAACCGGAAGCGGGTGACATTCTCACCCTCTATATTGCCGTCACGCCTATCGCCGTCAGCAGCGTCCTCATACGCGAAGATCGGGGGGAGCAGAAACCAATCTTCTACACGAGCAAGCGCATGACCGAAGCCGAAACCCGCTATCCCACTCTCGAGAAAATGGCGCTTGCGGTGGTACATTCAGCGAGAAAACTCCGCCCGTATTTTCAGTCTCACACGGTTGAAGTTCTCTCCAATCAACCCCTCCGAACAGTCATGCAGAACGCCAACCACTCTCGGCGACTAACAAAGTGGGCAATGGAGCTCAGCGAGCACGATATCATATACAAGAACCGGACAGCAGCCAAGTCCCAGGTCCTCGCTGACTTCCTGATCGAACTCACACCCGAACTCGAGCAGGATCTTGCCGTGTCGTCTCGCAATTGGATCCTGCATGTCGACGGCTCCTCGACCAATAAAGGGTCTGGCGCCGGCGTTCAGCTCCAATCCCCAACCGGCGAACTGATAAGACAGTCTTTTAGCTTCGGCTTTCCCGCTTCCAATAACGAGGCTGAGTACGAGTCCCTACTTGCAGGATTACGCCTCGCCAAAGCCGTCAGAGCCAAACGCCTCAGTGCCTACTGCGACTCTCAGCTCGTCGCCAGTCAGTACAACGGTGAGTACGATGCTCATAATGCAAGAATGGACGCCTACCTCAAGCTTGTTCAGGACCTCACGAAAGACTTCGAATTTTTCGAACTCACCAAAGTCCCCAGAGGAGAGAACGTCTGCGCTGATGCTCTGGCAGCCCTTGGGAGCAAGCTCCACGATCAGATCAAGCGGACAATTCCCATTCATCGGATCGAAAACCCCAGCATCACGGCACAAGGCGCGAGTACCTCCTCTGTCTCTGCAGTAGCTGTTGCGGCCGAAATGGACATCGATTCCTCATCAGACGAAACCCCCGACTGGCGTACCGATCTGATCAACTATTTAGCACACGGCACCCTTCCAGATGATAAGTGGCTAGCGCGAAGACTGAAAGCACGCAGTGCCCATTACGTCGTCATCGACGGCGAACTACACCGTTGGAACGCCAACAAGGTCCTCCTGAAATGCATATCAGGCGATGAAACGCGACTAGTCATGGCTGAAAATCACGAAGGCGCGGCAGGTAATCACTCTGGAGGACGAGCCCTAGCACTTAAAGTCCGAAGTCAAGGCTTCTACTGGCCTACTCTAAACACAGACTGCGAATCCTACGCCAAACGCTGTGATAAATGCCAAAGACACGCACCCACGATCCACTGCCCCACCGAGCAATTGCGCACCCTTACGGCACCATATCCGTTTATGCGTTGGGCAATGGACATCATCGGACCCATGCCGAATTCACGAGGAAAGCGTTTCGTCCTTGTCCTGACTGATTACTTCACCAAATGGATCGAAGCGGAAGCCTTCGCTAACATCACCGACAAGGAAGTTCAGAAGTTTGTCTGGCGCAATATCATTTGTCGTCACGGTCTTCCTTACGAGATTGTGACAGACAACGGGTCACAGTTCATCTCGCATCAGTTTCGTGATTTCTGCGACAAATGGAGAATCCGTTTGAACACCGCAACGCCGCGGTACCCGCAGAGTAACGGCCAGGCAGAGTCGTCCAACCGTACGATCATCGACGGCTTAAAGAAACGTCTAGACTTGAAAAAAGGCTGCTGGGCCGACGAGCTAGACGGTGTCCTTTGGTCTCACCGCACCACGCCTCGTTCCGCGACTAAGTGCACCCCATTCTCCATGGCCTACGGCGTTGAAGCGATGGCTCCCGCCGAAGTTAATGTAACCAGCCTCCGAAGATCACGAATGCCTCAGCACGCTGAGCTCAATCAAAGTATGCTCCTCGACGCACTTGACGCAATCGAAGAACACCGCGATCAAGCCCTACTCCGAATCCAGAATTACCAACATCAGATCGAGCGCTACTATAACAAAAAGGTCAAGTCGCGCCCTCTTGAACAAGGTGATCTCGTCCTTCGAAAAGTCTTTGAGAATACTAAGGAGTGGAAGGCTGGCAAGCTTGGAACTAATTGGGAGGGGCCATACAGAATCACACAAGTAATCAAACCTGGGGTTTACCGTCTCGAGACATCAACCGGTGAAGCTGTCCCTCGCGCATGGAATTCCATGCATCTTAAGCGTTATTCCGCCTAGCTCCGTTGCGATCCAGCAGGCGACGAACACGCTTCGTTTACCAAACAATCGTGCAAGTGCGCTTCACGAGCCACTCTTGCCCTATTGTAAAAAAAAAAAAAAAAAAAAAAAAAAAAAAAAAAAAAAAAAAAAAGGAGAGCCGAGTAAGTGCACCCTCCGCGTCACTCTTACTCGACTCCAACGAACTACGAATGGCTTGATTCTCTTTGGAGATACGTAGGCAGCCTTAACCGGTGCAGCTATAACCAAAAAAAAAAAAAAAAGGAGAGCCGAGTAAGTGCACCCTCCGCGTCACTCTTACTCGACTCCAACGAACTACGAATGGCTTGATTCTCTTTGGAGATACGTAGGCAGCCTTAACCGGTGCAGCTATAACCAAAAAAAAAAAAAAAAAAAAAAAAAAAAAAAAAAAAAAAATCCAGCGAGTAAAATCGCGTTTTTTAAGGAGGGGTAGAAAGGTCGCGACTGGGAAGGCCAAAGCAGCGACTAAAATTGCTTTCGGACGCCGCAAAACCAACGATCAGAAAGAACCATCTCCCGAGGAAGGCCCCGCGAATCAAACTCCTTCTCCCACCTCCGGCTAAGAAGTGCGCCTCGTCATCACGTACCGCGACTCGAAACACCGATCCAGCGACTAAAATCGCGTTTTGAGAAGGGGATAAAAAGGTCGCGACTTGGCAAGCGGAAGCGGAGACTAAAAATTCCTCGAGTAAGCAACAGACAACTCAAGGACTAACCTCCAAAGACGAAGCTATCTCTCTATCTAAGAACAAGGAAGACCCCGAGTCCTCAGCCTAAAAGGAGACTCACCGAGCCAACGGTTCAAACACAGTTATCAAAAAATGAAGATAAAAGCTAAAGATATCCGATAGAGGCCGAAGCATAATAAGTTCAAAATCATACAGAAGTGGAGGCCCCGCGGAACCGCAGGAACCAGAAAAAGAAAACAAAAAATCCTAAGGGGAGGAAACAGCAACAACAAAGAAACTAAGATGTTTAGTCATACAACAACATGTGGATCTAACAAGCCGGGTCTTTTCCATGCCCTGCAAGATCCTGCGGTCCAGCTAAGTCCGCAATCGCCACGCTCGGACCCACCGATACACTCGCCTCTTCTCCATTTTTCGCCTCCTCCTTACCTGCCGGAGTCTCTTGAACAGCAATCGGCTCCTCATTCTTTCCTTGCTCCGCGACACCAGGACCTTTGCTGCGCTCCTTCATCATGATATCGAAGGAATCGTCAGGAGATTGCATCCTCACCACGGTCCCTGGATCAAGAAAGCTATCGTTCGTTCCGTATTTATCCAGACCGGCGAGAACCTCCTGGCTTACAAATGTCGAAGGAAGGACAAGCGGAGAAAGGGAAAGATCAGACTCAGGAATGTCGCCGATCCAGAGCTCATCCATTTTCGCCTTGTACAACTCTTCCTGGGTTTTGTACAAGTCGATCAACTCCTGACCAACATCGAAACCCTCATCCTTGGCTGCCTCAAGAGACTTCCGTGTTCCAGACGCTTGCCCGAACAGATTGTGAGCTTCCTCAAATTCATCACGACGAACGGAGTAGTCTCGGATATTGTCAAAACGGCGTTGAGCTTTCACAGCCATGGCTGTCTCGACTCTAGCTCTCTCGAGAGTCACCTCATAGACACGGGAATCTCTGAGTCTCTTCCTCTCCGATATGAGTTTGTCAACCACGGCGTCCCTTTCCTTCTCTAACGAAGCCTTCTCGCGAGTAAGAATTTTGACAGCAGATCGGGAGTTCAGTAGCTTCGTTTTCAGATTCTCGAACTTCACGCGAAGGATCTCTTTATCCTCAACGGCTTTGGCCGTCGCAATCTCGTGCATCCTGCGAACGCGAGCAACCTCCGCCTCCGCAGCTCGAGCTGAATTCTCAGAGACCCCTAACTGCGCCTGAGTTCGCCTAAGCTCGGTCTCGTACTTCTCCACCATGCGATTTGTGACACCTTCACTCTGTGGCGTGAAGAAAGCAGAAAAACAACTTAAGCAACATAAGGAGCTAAAGTAATGAAACGAAATAGACAATGAAAGAGGAATTACCACTTTTCTAGCATGAGCAGCTTCAACATAATCCTCCTTGAAGAAAAGATTCTCGACCGGTGGAAGAGCAACAGGGCCTCCTCTTACCTGTCGAGTCAACTCCGCGCACTTCATCGGGTTAGAGATCAAAAGGGTGTCCCCGTTGTATGAGAAGTCCACCACATCAGGAAAGTTCATCTGAGATCTCCTGGCAGCAAAACTTCCATCAGCGCCTTCACTCAGAGATGGAGCACTTCGCGATTTGACGGCTCTCTTCCCAGAAGCCTTCTCATATTTTGAGATAGAAGCACCAGGAACCGGAGTAAACTCCTCTCTCTCCCTCTCGTCGCGAGCAAAACCATCCACAGCATCATCGAGGGTAGCATCCTCGGTCAAAGGATCCACTTGGCGACAAGAACTCTGCTCTGCCTCCGTCGGCTTCTTCCTCTGCTTCTTCGGATGCTCCTCTGACGGGTCGTTCGCAGAAGCTTCAGCAGGACCTTCTCGACTTGCGTTCGAATCCTCAGTCTCTTTCTTGGAAGAAGCTTCGCGGGACCTCTTCTTCCCTTTCTTCTTCTTTGATGATTTCTGCTGCACCGCTCCATCGGGTGCTTCGGAGCGCTCACCCTCAGCACGAACGGATCCCTGCATATCCTCTGGAGAATCACCTTTCCCCTCCTCTCTCGTTTCGGTCCCAGCAGCCGCAGAACTGTCTTCAGTTGCACCCGGAGTCGCACTTGGGGGAGGATCGTCGCTAACCACATCCGCTGGTTCGCCGTCGACTACGGAGGCAGATTTCCTCTTACTTAACAACTTCAGCTGTCCTTTCAAGATAGCACTCAGATCGGGAGTCTGTTTCATCTTCCTTGCCTGGTTTACTAGTTTCTGCTGCTTCCTCGTGAACAGCGACAAACGCTTCTTCCCAGGGACAACCACGCAAGGTAATCTCGATCGCCAAACCTCTGCGGCCAAAAAAAAAATAATAATGAGACGAATCCTCAAACCTCTGCGGCCAAAAAGATCGATTACCTCTTGCTACGCGATCCTGACAACGACGAATCCAATCAGCACTAAGATCAGGCCATCTGCGATGGCTAAGTGTTGCAATGGCTTGAGCGTGCTCAAAGAAGTTCTCCGGATATGCGATCGTGTTCGGATGGCGAACTGCAAAAACGTAAAACAAAAGCCAACAGGTTAATACTTATAAAATCAAGAGACCCAAAGGAAGCTACGATCTACCGATTTCACGATCCCACAGGACCGGGAAGTCGCCTTTCGGCGGCTCATCGAACGCGTGCTCGTCCGACTTAATGTAGAAGTAGTATCGCTGCCAATCCTTCGTCTTGTTCGGATGGCCGGTCAGAACGTTGTAGGAGGGACGCATTTTTATAGAGTGCAAACCATGAGGCATAGACCTCAAGAAAGTCAGTTCCTCAAAGGTCCTCACGCTCATCGGAATATTAACTTCCGCAGCCATAACCATCAAAGCAACAGCGATCCGGAACGATCCATTCAAGAATTGGGTAATCGCTACGCCCCGACGAAGCACGTACTCCGTAATCAAGCGGGGAATAGGAAACCACAACTTCGTATCCACGCCAAAGTAGGATTCGTAGACGCACTGGTACCCCACAGGCGGCGACCACGGTCTCTGCCTAACGGATGGGATAAGGTAAGTCACCCCAACAGCTCCGCAACTCTTCAGCAACTGCTTCACACTACTGTGAGTCGAGTAGCTCGGGAACACGTTTCCCCAACTCTGCCCCTCGATCGCGGGATCGCGTAAAGT
The DNA here is from genome assembly GCF_000801105.2 of Raphanus sativus. NCBI lineage: Eukaryota > Viridiplantae > Streptophyta > Magnoliopsida > Brassicales > Brassicaceae > Raphanus > Raphanus sativus. The sequence goes on along the minus strand of NC_079514.1, from coordinate 27,641,731 downwards.
GTCTCGAGGGATCGCCGACAGCACCTCGAAAGAATCACCAGAAAGATAGCGTGTAGGCCTATACTCTGGGGGCTCTACACTCTTCTTGCGGAGTCGAAACATCGGTATCCTATAAGAACGCGCCTGCGCCTCGAGTCCTTCGTTCGCACCACCCTCGCGAGAAGAGCTTACGTTCTCTTCGATTCCCTCCCTCCTTCGCTTGTCGGCGACTACCGGACCCCTTCCCGAGGTCGCGTTCGTCGCATTCCCCGTAACCTCGCGACGCGTGGAATCGGGACCATCCTCGGAAACGCCGCCCGGCGCCCTAACTTTCGGCGGATCAGTAGCGCTCGCAACCGCTTTCCCTTTCTCTTCTCGTGATAACCGCCTCCCGGACGGCATTATAACTCACTCCCCAGACAACGAGTCTAACCAACAGAACTTAGAGAGAGAAGCAAACGAAAAGTTAGAGAGAAGGGAGAGCAAAGAAGAATACCTGAGATTGCAGAGAAGAATGATAAGAAAGGAGCAAAGCCTCCTACTTATAGCAAAAGAAGGAGCACGGGTCCCCAAGCGCCATCATTAGGTCTAATAAGGCCTAAATGGGCCTTAATTAGGCCTATAACCTCTCTCTCTCGGCGCGCAATGATCCAATTAACCGATCAAACCAGAGATTAAGAGTCGATCGAACCGTAATCTAAGCGATTATTAGGAATTGGGAGAACCGGAGCCAAACCGGTATAAACCGGCACTTCAATCAAGAAGAGAGAGAAAGCGGCGAGTCGATCGAACCGTAATCTAAGCGATTATTTGGAATTGGGAGAACCGGAGCCAAACCGGTATAAACCGGCACTTCAATCAAGAAGAGAGAGAAAGCGGCGAGTAGATTCGCCTTTAGAAACAAGCGGAAATATTCCCGCGGGCTAACGCACGTCATCAGCGAGTAAAAATAGGTTCTGAGTCACAAGGGTACGACGCGGCCAAACAAGCGTATCGGCGAGTAAAATCGTCTCTGAGGTCTCACAGGAACATTTCGACAGACGTCCCGTTCAGCGAGGACCAGACCGACGCACCAGCGAGTAAAATCGCGTTTCACGAGGTCTAGGAGCGACTGTTTGAGGGTTGGAAGAACATCACGACCAAGGATGCAGACCAGCGAGTAAACTCGCCTCCTGAAGCGACGAAACAGATCGCGACCAAGCAGGTATCTTCGCGAGTAAACTCCCCCTTTGAGGGTTGGGAGAACATCACGACCAAGGATGTAGACCAGCGAGCAAACTCACCCCTCTAAGGTGACGAAACGGATCGTGGCTAAGCAGACCCCGTGGCGAGTAAAACTGCTCTTGGGCAACCACGAAACCACGCGACCAAGAGCGTACTTTGGCGAGTAAACTCGCTCTTTTGAGGAATAGGAGAAACATCGCGACCAGAAGAGGAGATCGGCGAGTGAACTCACCTTCGAGAAGGCGTGAGTAAGCTTACCTTCAAAGATCCCGGCTGACCGCCACGACAAACCGCGCCTACCCTGCAAGAACACCATGCGACTTAATGAGACAAAGCAGCGGCCAAAGGAGCGTAGTGGGCGAGTAAAATCACGTTTTTTGGAGCCATGGTATGTCGCGACTAAAACAGTCTCCGGAACATAAGTTAGCGACAGAACCTGCATCCAACGCGACGTTGAGACATCTCCAGACCAGAATCCATCAGTTCGTCGAACCCCTCCAACACAAAACAGTCCGTCAGGATTAAACTGTCATTAATCACAGACGAACTGGGGGGGACTTACTGTAGGAGGAGGATTACACTCCTCTAGAGGCCCGACAAACAGTAGCACACGGCCTGTCCGTAATTATAAGTGGGCCAAGAGGACGGCCCGGGAGGCTCTCTTTTAGTCGACTACGCGGCTAGAAGACAAAAGCCCAATAAGCCGGCCAACCGACGTAAGCCCATCGGAACTAACGGGTGTTAGGGCGAACGCAAGAAGGAAGTCTATAAAAGGAAGACAAGGGACAACGTAGAGCGGATTGACACTTTTACACACTCACAAGGCGGCTAGATCTAGGGTTTTACTCATCTCTATCCGCTATTTTGTATTGTTTCCTGGCTAGCTCTTCGAGCTCCGTCCTGTCTTTCTCTTCACACTTCCACTGTAACCAGATTCTGATACCTTCATCTACAAAACGTCTTTGTTAGACCCACAGACGAGTTCTTCGTCTTCTCTTTACTAGTTTCGACCGAACTCGGTTCTAACAACTGTAGCAATTGGGTTTCAGTCAATCCAAGCAACGTCGAAGCAGAGAAGAAACTCAAATTAGAGAAATAAGATAGACAATGGAGGAGGAGAAAGATACAGAGGAGAGTTTTTTTTTCTGTGAAATAGAACGAATGTTTTTTCCTTTGTAAAGATGAAATAAAAATTCTGCATAAGTGGCAAAAAAAAAACTAAAATTTTGGCTAAATGTTTTGCCTCTAAAATGATTTTCCCGCTACAATGATTTTTGGGCTTTATTTAGTGAAAATATTCCGTAGCTCGAATTTAATGCTACGGTAGAATCAAGATCCGAATTTTAACATTTTTAATAGCATTTCGTGAATTTGTGCTACCGCGAACTGCTACCAATACCTATATTTCTTGTAGTGACTATGTCTCCAAGTGGGTAGAAGTGATTGCTAGTCCAACCAATGATGCACGAGTTGTAACCAAGATGTTCACCTCCATCATCTTCCCAAGATTTGGAGTGCCTAGAGTGGTTATAAGTGATGGTGGAACTCACTTCATCAATAAGTTGTTCCAAGGATTGCTGAGCAAGAATGGTGTGAAACACAAGGTTGCAACCGCCTATCATCCCCAAACAAGTGGTCAAGTGGAAGTTTCCAACAGAGAGATCAAGAGCATCCTGCAGAAGACTGTCAACACCACCCGCAAAGACTGGTCCCTTAAGCTTGACGATGCTCTCTGGACGTATAGAACAGCCTACAAGACCCCTTTAAGGACCACTCCCTATCATCTGGTCTATGGCAAGACGTGCCACCTACCTGTTGAGCTAGAGTACAAGGCGACTTTGGCTGTCAAACTACTCAACTTCGACATCAAACCCGCCAAGGAGAGGCGAACCAAGGCGTTCCATGACAAACGGATCATCAGCAGAAGCTTTGTTCCGAATGATCAGGTCTTACTCTTCAACTCCAGGGTTAAGCTGTTCCCCGGAAAGCTTAAGTCCAGATGGTCTGGACCTTTCACCATCAATGAGGTTCGCCCTATGGAGCTGTTGTGTTGCTGGACACAAGAGGTGAATAATTTGTTGTCAATAGTCAGCGTCTCAAGCCATATCTTGCTGACACAACAATCGCTGAAGGTGTAGAGATATCCTTAAGCGATCCCCCTCAAGCCTAATCGGCCCATTGAAGTCAAGCTAGTGATAGAAAACAAGCGATTGGTGGGAGGCAACCCACTGGTGAATGTAAATATTGTTTTATTTTTGTTTTTATCATTCTAGAAACTAACTTGCAGTTGAAAAATCAAGAAAACTCGAGACCTTTCCAGGAGAACACTCCAGCGGTTGTTCCGCCGATTGTTCCCAGGTAAGTACTCGAACAGAAAAAAACAAAAAAAACAACAAATAAAAAGGAAGGGGAAGCGGTTTTGGTTGGCTTATTTAAGGCCCACTCACTCCACTCCCCCACTTCATCTCTCTCGCCGCAAACCACCCCCTTTAGAACCCTAAATCGCGAACCACTCATCTCCCTATCTCTCCATCGATTTTTGGTTTTAACCTCTTGGGTTCTCTAGAGATTAGTTTGTTTTGCAGGAATCACCTCTCCAATCAAGGTAATCGCCCAAGAACTCTCCCCTTTTTGCGCATGCAAATCACGAATTGGGAGTGATTTCTTGAATCCTCTTTTTCCCTATATGCTTGTGATTTCTTCCTAGATTGTGGCTCTTGATTATATATTTGCTACTAGGATTGAATTGATGATTGATTTTGAATGGGATAGGAACCAATTTGTTGATTGTGATTCTAGGGATTTGCGATTTGTGTTGCCAAGATTGGAGGCTTGTGTAGGTTGTTTAGAAATCGATGGACTTGAGTGAAACTGAAAGATTGGATTTTTCCGTCGTTTCTAGAACAACCGACTGTTGGGGTCGAAATCGGACAAAGCAAAGTTGGCTTCCAAAATTTCCGTTTAAAAATTATTTACTTAAGAACTTTTTTACGGTTTTTCGGAAGAGAAAAACCTATACGAAAAATTTACGGAAAAATCTTGTTTTAAGACAACGACTCTTTAAAACAACGATTTCTTAATCAACGACTTAAGAAATCAACGACTTAAGAAATCAACGACTTCTTAATCGACGACTCGAGAAATCGACGATTTAAGAAAATAACGATTTCTTAAAAACAAACGGAACTTTGATATCAAAGGACCAAACCTCCGCAAACAAGCATCCTGAGAGGATCGTAGCTTTGCGGAAGGTTCGAACACTTGGGCAACGGACCATAATCCACGACATAAACCCGATCGCGATGGCGATCGGGTCACGGATAAAAGCTCGGTTGCTATAGCGAACGGATCACAAGACCACGCTCGGTCGCTATAGAGACTGAGCTTCGATTACAGCTCGGTCGCTATAGCGACCGAGCTCCGAACAAAACTCCCCTTACTACCAGCATTATGGGACTAGGAGTCAGTTGCCAGGAGGCAGACTCCTTGTTGTATTGCAGCCGCAGAAGCGCCTCAAAATGGTCGGCGGTAAGGGATAGGCCACGCTCGTAACTCAGAATTGCGAGACCGATAAGGATCTCGAAACTCGTAGGGCTCAGTTGGTTAAACGAAACCTGAAAACGGTCCAGTACACGGACGACGATCTCAGGAATCAGAAACCAAATACGGCAGCGTGACAAAACGGCCTCGTAACACGTGAAGTAGCCTTCCGAAGGATAGTCGGCACTCTCTCCGACCCTAGGAATCCAGAACTCAACCGCGTCCGGAACTCCGGAAAACTTCCGAAGCGTCTCGAGAAAAAGATCAAGTGTCTTACTCGGCAGATGAGTCCCCGTTTTCCGAGCTCGACAGATCGGAAACTTTTCCTCTCCGGGACGTTTGATACGATCACTGCTTGCTCTCCAATACGCCTCGCGTTCAGCCGCATTCGGAGGAAGTTCGAACTCGGCTTTCGGAACGAGGAGTTCTTCATCCTGGTTGCAATCAGGAGAAGAAGTCACGGGAGCCTTCTTCTTAGAAGACTTCTTTCCGCTTCTAAACAACTTTGACATTTTGGTGAAGGATTTTCTTTCTAAATTTTTCTTTTCTTGATAGGATTCTTCAAAGAAAGTCTTATGAAAGATGGGTGAATAAAAATGAAAGAGTTACCCCCCCCCTTTTATAAAGCTTCAGAATTTACTATTCAAGTTCGGACTTTTGGAAACCAATTTGGGCTAAAAACTCGCCAAACCGTACGACAGAACCTTGTCAACCCACGATTCTACCGCACTGGGGGGCTAACTGTTGGGGTCGAAATCGGACAAAGCAAAGTTGGCTTCCGAAATTTCCGTTTAAAAATTATTTACTTAAGAATTTTTTTACGGGTTTTCGGAAGAGAAAAACCTATACGAAAAATTTACGGAAAAATCTTGTTTTAAGACAACGACTCTTTAAAACAACGATTTCTTAATCAACGACTTAAGAAATCAACGACTTCTTAATCGAAGAATCGAGAAATCGACGATTTAAGAAAATAACGATTTCTTAAAAACAAACGGAACTTTGATATCAAAGGACCAAACTTCCGCAAACAAACATCCAGAGAGGATCGTAGCTTTGCGGAAGGTTCGAACACTTGGGCAACGGACCATAATCCATGGATAAAAGCTCGGTTGCTATAGCGAACGGATCACAAGACCAAGCTCGGTCGCTATAGCGACCGAGCTTCGATTACAGCTCGGTCGCTATAGCGACCGAGCCTCGGATATGGTTCGGTCGCTATAGCGACCGAGCTCCGAATCAAGCACGGTCGCTATAGCGACCGAGCCATGAGCAAGGCTCGGTCGCTATAGCGACCGGGCTGCAGACAAAGTTCGGTCGCTATAGCGAGCGAGTATCCGTGCATCGATCATTTTCCGAAATGTCCAAAGTCTTCCGAAACGACGATACGACATAAAACTATGCATTCTCGACTATCCGTATAGCTGTTCTCCGTAACTCACGACTATCCGTTTCTTGATCTCTCGATCAAACGGAATCTTCCGTTTGGCTTACGATAAAACCGCAGAAACTTAACCTTATCGGAAAAATCGTAAAAAAGATTCAAATCAAAAATACGGCCCAAAAGAGGTCCTAAACTTGATTTGAGGCCCACTTGCGATTTCTTAAGAACCCATAAACCTTATGACGGTTTATGCTTGGTGGATAAGCATCAGTTTCCGCGGAAACTGATGCAAACTTTCCACAGATAATCATAAAGATCGGAAAAAATGGAATATTCCCATTTTTCGACTATGACGGCTTAAGGGCCAAAAGGGGAAGCGTAAACCGACTTTGGAGGGAGTATATAAGGAGTTCAAGGCGAGAGACATAGAGGCATCACTTTTTCCAGAGCAAACTAGCACTTAGAGCATTTTAGGCAACTTTCCGTTTTTATTTTCGAGCTGCGACTCAATTAGGTTTAGCCACCTTCGGGTATTAGAACTAGAGGATATCGCCGACAGCTCTCGTAGCCGAAGCACGTTACCTTGTTGTTGTTATGCTCATATGCAGATTCGAAATAAAATCCTTCTTACTCTCTTTTTACGATTTATATTTTATTTTCCGTTGTTATCGTGTTCTGAATGCTTGACGTGTGGTTTTCCTACTTTCCTAAAATATACGAAATATTGACGGTGCGAATTTCGGTTTCCACAGTTTGGCGCTAGAAGGAGAGGGGGGGGGGTACAGATCAATCTTACTCACGACCAGCTCACGTTCAACCAGACATGACTAACGACGATTCAGCGAACTTGCAAACTCCTCTAAACGGAGCAACCAAGGACGCCTTGAACACTCCCGCAGCGGATGTTTCCGCGGCTGACGCCCCTGCTAACGCCGCGTCTCTCGACGAGTTCAAAAAGCTGCTTTCTGCCTACGAAAAAAGGTCGGAAGAACAGGATAAACTCGTGGGAACCCTGACCAAACAGGTTCAAACCTTAACGGCAAGGTCCCGTGCGGTTCTCCCTCGCAGAGCCACCAAACTCCGCGGAAGGAGTCTCGAGTTCGCAACCCCACACGATAGGCCTGGAACTTCGCAGGAATGTCCTTCCGGACAAAACCCTAACGAAACATCCCCTGTCACCAAGGGCAACTCGGAAAAACCTCCGACATCCGAAAAGGATACACAGGAAGACGAAATCGAGCGTATCGACTTGGAGCCCAGCGATGACTCCGACGAAGACGCCGACGTCCCTCCGAGAAGAACCCGTAGCCGTTCAGCTCGGGAAAGTTCTCCGTCCGACAAACCCATGACGGAAGAAGAAGAAAATCTCTACTGGATCGAACAAGAGGAACTTGCCGAAAGGCAACCCGAGATTACTCGCCACAAACGCCGACAAGCTCGGAAAACCGCTGGAGAGGATCCCGAGATACGCGATCTCCGCGATTACATCACCAAGACCGCCGCAGAAGTAAGGGCTGTGAAATCACAGATCCACCACGCCACGAGTGCTGCCCCAGAAATCGACAGGTTACTCGAGGTGGCTCGTAAAACCCACTTTACCGCGCGGATCTCCGAAACTAAGGTGTCTAATCAGGGAAAGCTCAAGATGCCGATGTATAACGGTACCACCGATCCAAAGGCGCATCTCCAGGCATTCCACATCACTATGGGAAGAGCCAGACGTAGGGAGAGCGAGAAAGACACAGGTTACTGTCGCCTGTTCGTCGAATATCTAGAAGGTGCGGCGCTCGAATGGTTCTCCCGTTTGAAGCGAAACTCCATCGGAAGCTTTCGTCAACTCGCGTAGGAATTCCTCCTCAAGTACTCTATGTTCATCGATAGAGAAACTTCCGATGTCGATCTCTAGAGCTTAACTCATGAAGAGGGCGAGACCCTCCGAGAGTTTATAAGCCGCTTCAAACTGATCATGGCAAAGGTCAGCGGAATCAGCGACAAAGTTGCCATCGATGCGCTCAGGAAGGCGCTCTGGTATAAGTCGAAGTTCAGAAAGTGGATAACGCTCGAGAAACCTCGCACGATCCAGGATGCCCTCCACAAAGCCTCGGATTACATAATGATCGAAGAAGAGACGAAGGTCTTGTCGCAAAAACATAAGCCGACGAGGAACTCTTCAAAAGACGTGGATCTGAAATCAAAGAAGAAAACTTCTCGTAACGACAAGTACGTCCATCACGAGGGGGAAGAACTCCAGGGCGCGCACAATTACGCGATCAATCCGGAGCAGGACAGGACTTCGGGAAATACGTGGAACCGTAACCAGAGTTACGACAAAAACGTATACTGCGAGTTCCATCAGACCGAAGGTCACTCCACGGCTAACTGCAAAGTCGTAGGGGCGAGGCTGGCCGCGAAGCTGCTTGCCAGAGAACTCTCTGGAGTAACCAGCGTCAAGGATCTAATCCTCGACTCCGACCGTCCGCCAAAAACAAACAAGATTCCTCCCGCGGAGAACTCGTCACCGAAAAATCAGGCGGGGGATAAGCGCGAGAGAAGACCGGACGATAGGGGAAACGATAATTCTCGAAGCAGGGTCAACATGATCATGGGAGGATCCCAGTACTGCAGGGACTCGGTCTCGGCCATCAAGGCTTACCAACGGAAAGCCGAGTCGACTGCGAAGTATCCTCCTCAAGACGGACGGAACACCTCGATAACATTCACCGAAGAAGAGGCGTACGGAATCGACCAACCTCACTGCAACCCTTTGGTCATTGATCTCGTAATAAAAGATCTCGAAGTCGCAAGAATACTTAGCGACACCGGAAGCACGGTAAACCTAATCTTCCGCGATACCCTAAGAAGGATGGGCGTCGAGCTCGAAAAAGTAATTACCCCGGTACCGAAACCGCTCACAGGTTTCTCCGGACAAACGTCCATGACCCTGGGATCGATTCAGCTACCTGTCATAGCAAAAAACGTTACCAGGATAGTTGACTTCGCAGTGGTAGATAGCCCGGCTATTTACAACGCAATCATGGGAACTCCATTGCTAAACGCCATGAAAGCCGTTCCCTCGACCTATCACTTGGGCGTCAAATTCCCAACCAGGACTGGAATTGCCGCAATCTGGGGTTGTCAAAAACAGTCGCGACTTTGTTTCCTAGCGGAGCATAAGTTAAGACATATCACAACTCAGCGGGAAGAGGAAAATCCCGAGGTGAATGTCAACCCCGCAACTAAAGCGGTCGACGGAAAACCAACCGACGAGTAAACATACTCGCGGCATGAACATAACTACGAGATGGCTTGATCCTCGAAAGAGGTACGTAGGCAGCCCGTCGAAACCCGGCGAGTTCAGCTATCCCACTCGCCAAAATGGGGGTGGGGGATTGGGTGCGTATACTCGTATACTCTCACAAAAAAAAAAAAAAAAAAAGAAAAAAAAACCGCATTTGTATTTGAAATTTTCCAAACTATTTTAATAAAAATTACTTTCTCAATCTGTCGATTCTTAACACATAAACACTTCGAAAAACGTATCCTCAAGAAAACGCGAGACGTCGCAACTTTTACTGAAGATATTTAGTTCGTATCATCCGTCAAAAGAGTCCATCCGCGACTTTAAACGAAATAGTCCGCCCGTGACTTTAAAAACAAAAACAAACCCGTCGATTGGCCCCGACGGGCAAATACAGAAACATTTCACTCAAGCAAATTCGTAGTCAGATCTTTCTACAAGATCGTCTTACATCCGACCAGGATAGCATAGCACGCTATACAAAAAAAAAATCGAAATTTCGTCCAGCACTTCGCAAAGGAAGTAGCTCGATTCGTACCTAGACAAATCATATAAGCCGATAACACTTCGCAGATTTTAAAACGGTACGAATCAGGTCAAAATCACAAACAGGCAAAACGGAAGCCGATCAGTCATCGCACAGCCTTGAAGCTGAGAGTAGACCTAGGTTTTGCCCTAAGCCCAGTCTTGCTGGCACTTAACATCTCACGGACATAGTATCAAATACGAGATCTCAAAATATGTCTCTTACCGCTTACACCTAAAAACGCTCGCTAAAAAGTAGCATACGGACCAAATGGCAAACTAAGAGTTAGAATACGAAGTGACTACTCGCATTCTGCCCTCTACACTTGGCGAAAGTTTAAATCAGATCATAAAAAGCAAATCACCGCAAACTTACTTCATATTTATAAAAGCCGCACAAAGGCGGCGGGGATTCGAAGCCTTAAAAGGCCAGTCCCGAAATACATAAAATTATGCGACCTACTACGGTCGCGGCATCAACAGATAAAACGGCCACACTCGGCCACGAAAATACAAAGATAAGGGAAATACATTTTCCTGATAAATTCAGTAGAGGATAAAGTCATCCGACGACGAAGTTCCAAACTCCGTCCGATAAGTTACCTCATCATCACCTCCCTCCACTTCGGTCGCAACCTCCACCGTGTCAGGAGAAACTAGGATCGGCTACCAGAGTCCCCAGATCCTTTCCTCGATAGGGGGAACAAGCGACTCAGCGTGAACATTGTCCTTCATGCCATCCTGCATGAGGCTCAACTCCTCTTGGTAAACATAATCCCTATGCTGAGTCCTCGTGAGAGCTCCAACCGATCCGCGACACTCGCGAAAATCGTCTACTGCAGCATCGGCCGCCCGGAGGTTGTAATACTCCTCCTGGAAACGCGTCGCCCGATTCTGCATCTCGGCGGCAATCTCCCGCTTGGCCTGCCTCCTCGCCCGGCGAATCTCTCTAGCATGATCAGCGGCAGCCCTTAAATCCCGCTCCAAGGTCTCCTCCTGGAGTTGCGCCAAGTCATTCGCGTTCTTCTCCGCTTTGAAACGCCAGATCCTTGATTTTCTCTGACTATCCAACAACGCCGAGCCGAGATGATTCATCGCCTGCGAAATTCAAAGATAGAATTTTTATTCGGATAAATGATGAGAATGAAGGAAGAAATAGAAACTAACCCCGTTCACCACGCGAGAAGTCTCCGCCAATACTTCAGGTCTTTCCTCCGTATCATCCGCAAAGGATAACGGGACATGATGATCAGGAAGACCGGAATAGAAGTCGTCAAGGTCGGGAATCTGCGCGTCGCTCGAACCACTCCCATCGACAAAGCCTAAAGACGGATCCCATCCCGGAAGTGGAGAATCGTCAGCAGGAAAGTCGTGATCCTCGACCTCGATGTCTTTATTCTTCCGCAGCAGCTTGGGCGACCTCTCAACCGGAACACGCTCCGGGAGATGTTCAACGGGCGAAAAATCAATCTCACCCTCCGCCTCGAAGTCAGAGTGAACCAATCGGATCGCCTTCCGAACCCTCTGACGGGTAAAACTGGTCCACCAACGATCACCGCTCCTCATCGCGTCTCTCACCTCCATAATGTCCCTAGGCCAAGAATGGACGACGCTGATATACGGAAGGGGATTTGGAACCGTCCGAAACATCAGAATAAACTCCTCCACGACAGACGCATCGTTAAGTCGGACATATAAGAAGAATTGTCTCCAATTGTTAAAATTGGAAACAGTTTCCCTTACTACCAGCATTATGGGACGAGGAGTCAGTCGCCATGAGGCAGACTCTTTGTTGTATTGCAGCCGCAGAAGCGCCTCGAAATGGTCGGCGGTAAGGGATAGGCTGCGCTCGTAACTCAGAATTACGAGACCGATAAGGATCTCGAAACTCGTAGGGCTCAGTTGGTTAAACGAAACCTGAAAACGGTCCAGTACGCGGACGACGATCTCAGGAATTGGAAACCAAATACGTCAGCGTGACAAAACGGCCTCATAACACGTGAACTAGCCTTCCGGAGGATAGTCGGCACTCTCTCCGACCCTGGGAATCCGGAACTCAACCACGTCCGGAACTCCGGCAAACTTCCGAAGCGTCTCGAGAAAAAGATCAGTGGTCTTACTCGGCAGATGAGTCCTCGTTTTCCGAGCTCGACAGATCAGAAACTTTTTCTCTCCGGGACGTTTGATACGATCACTGCTTGCTTTCCAATACGCGTCGCATTCAGCCGCATTCGGAGGAAGTTCGAACTCGGATTTCGGAACGAGGAGTTCTTCATCCAGGTTGCAATCAGGAGAAGAAGTCACGGGAGCCTTCTTCTTATAAGACTTCTTTCCGCTTCTAAACAACTTTGACATTTTGGTGAATGATTCTCTTTATATTTTTTTTTTCTTGAGAGGATTCTTCAAAGAAAGTCTTATGAAAGATGGGTGAGTAAAAATGAAAGAGTTACCCCCCCCCCTTTTATAAAGCTTCAGAATTTACTATTCAAGTTCAGACTTTTGGAAACCAACTTGGCCTAAAAACTCGCCTAAGCTCGCCAAACCGTACGACAGAACCTTGTCAACCCACGATTATACCGCACTGGGGGGCTAACTGTTGGGGTCGAAATCGGACAAAGCAAATCAACGACTTCTTAATCGACGACTCGTGAAATCGACGATTTAAGAAAATAACGATTTCTTAAAAACAAACGGAACTTTGATATCAAAGGACCAAACCTCCGCAAACAAGCATCCTGAGCCACGAGCTCAGGATGCTTGGACACTTTGCAGAAAATTCAAACACTTAGCGACCGAGATCCGGACTAAGCTCGGTCGCTATAGCGACGGCCACGAGCCTCGGATATGGTCGGTCGCTATAGGCGACCGAGCTCCGAATCAAGCTCGGTCGCTATAGCGACCGAGCCATGAGCAAGGCTCGGTCGCTATAGCGACCGGGCTGCGGACAAAGTCGGTCGCTATAGCGAGCGAGTATCCGTGCATCGATCATTTTCCGAAACGTCCAAAGTCTTCCGAAACGACGATACGACATAAAACTATGCATTCTCGACTATCCGTATAGCCGTTCTCCGCAACTCACGACTATCTGTTTCTTGATCTCTCGATCAAACGGAATCGTCCGTTTGGTTTACGATAAAACCGCGGAAACTTAACCTTATCGGAAAAATCGTAAAAAAGTCTCAAATTAAAAATACAGCCCAAAAGAGGTCCTAAACTTGATTCGAGGCCCACTTGCGATTTCTTAAAACCCATAAACCTTATGACGGTTTATGCTTGATGGATAAGCATCAGTTTCCGCGGAAACTGATGCAAACTTTCCGCAGATAATCATAAAGATCGGAAAAAATGGAATATTCCCATTTTTCGACTATGACGGCTTAAGGGCAAAAGGGGGAAGCGTAAACCGACCTTGGAGGGAGTATATAAGGAGTTCAAGGCGAGAGACATAGAGGCATCACTTTTTCCAGAGCAAACTAGCACTTAGAGCATTTTAGGCATCTTTCCGTTTTTGTTTTCGAGCTGCGACTCAATAAGGTTTAGGCACCTTCGGGTATTAGAACTAGGGGATCTCGCTGACAGCTCTCGTAGCCGAAGCACGTTACCTTGTTGTTGTTACGCTCATACGCAGATTCGGAATAAAATCCTTCTTGCTCTCTTTTTACGATTTATATTTTATTTTTCCGTTGTTATCGTGTTCTGATTGCTTGACGTGTGGTTTCTCAGAAATCTGGGACCTTCTGGGAAATTAGGGTTTTCCTACTTTCCTAAAATGTACGAAATATTGACGGTGCGAATTTCGGTTCCCACACCGACGAACTGTGCTGATGTTGGGATATTGTTTTTGTTTTGCAGATGCCTCCAAAGATGAGAAACACAAGGGCGGCTAAGAGCACAGCTTCTCCAGCCGTGAGAGCTCCACCTGGCCACTCATGGCCGAACAAGAATGAGGGTGAGCCGATCAACCTCAATGACCCGATGCTCCTTGACTACAAATGTTGAGGGATGGGATAAGGAATCAGCGGCGCGATACAACCGGCTCCTTCTAGCAGAGATCCTGCCCACCCGGTTCACGTACCAGGAGATCCTAGCCGATCTAGGCCTTGAAACTGAGGTGTTTGACACGCTGCAGGCTATGGGACTTGCGCCTCTCTGTTTCCAAGCCCAGGTTCTCTACCCTGATTTGGTTAGGCAAGTGCTCGCGACGTGCCAGATCACTTACCATAACCCCAATGCGCCTACATACGAGAACTGCTCTTTCTCCTTCATGGCTGACGGCAAGTTCTGCTCCATCTCTCTCAATGATCTGAACGAGCTACTCGAAATTGCAGACACGCCTAAGGGGGTTTCAGTGGAGAAGAAGTTCAAGCCGGCATACACCTTTTGGGATCTCATTGCAGCCGGCAAGTTCACTTCTCGCAAGGCCTACCAGTCGCAGATCCGGAACCCTGCTATCCGGATCATCGCCAAGATCGTGTCCAACGTCTTGTTCGTGAAGGAGTACACCTCCAAGATCACGAATGGAGAGCTCCAGGTTCTCCAGGGTTCCATCTCATCTCCATGTTCGCTGAGCGCAGAGACACCCTGATTTGGACTGATGACAAGAAGGATCGTTGCGGCAGTCTGCTCACTCCCTTGTTCCAGCACTTCAACATCAACCTCAGCTCCTACAAGGTTGTCTTTGAGATGGAGTACATTGAACTCCTTACCTGATCGCATGTCACATCTTGCGCGACGAGAACACCTACAAGTTCCAAAACAAAGAAGGGAACCCTCTGTACTGCAAGCTCCCTATGACTGGGTTCACAGACTTGTTATGTCTGGAGAACATCGTGTTCTCACTCGATGCAGAGCACCTCTGCGATGATCCACGTGCGCCGGTTCAGAACGATGATGATGATATGGATGATGTGGAGCATGTAACTCCACCGACTGATGGTGAGTACGACCTGGAGGACTTCACCGATGTGACTGATGTTCACGCCTACTGATAGAACCTAGATTTGGATCACTCTACCGGTACGGATGATATGAACTCAGATCCGAGTGGATTGAGAACTAGTGGATCGAAGGGTGACACTAAGGGTTGCGGAAACCCAAAGATACTATCAGAGTTTCGAAGGTTGCCGGATGTGACGCACCGGTCCAACACAACGAAGTGTTTCACTCGGAGATATCCTCACCAAGTAAACTATGAATGTTCTTGAGACAAAGAACAATGAGAGAAGACTCAAATAAGCAAAGGAAAAATCGATCATGTTTTATTCATGAGAGACATCACATATATATAGTGTTTGTGAGTCAAAGAAACATAAAGAGAATTCTTGGAAAAGACAACATTGAAAATATAAATGTTGAAAACAAGACATAGAAAATATGAATTTGACCAAGACCAGTCAATGTTCGGAAATTGATGAAGACTTGGCAAGGTTCATTGACTGTCCAGGTTCATGATGTGTCCAGGTTCATGCTGTGTTGATCAGGTCGTCCGCGGTAAGGAGAAGGACGGACGCAAGGCTGCCCGCATGCTTGATCATCAATGATCCATGAACAGATGAAGAGATAGCTCGACCCAAATCTTCAGAGAGCCTAAGTAACATCCCTTTGGAGAAGTTGGATGCATCGATCATCATGAAATCATCAAAGTGGTCGGAAAAGTCGAGATCAGCCTGATCCGGGTGTCTGATGCGGTACGTCCCAAACGGGCCAGAAAAGACAGGTTAAGTCCGGGATCAGATTCATCTCGATGATCATGGGTTCTGACTTGACTGTTGGCTCTAGAATGACGAATGGGTCGGGGAAGAACGTCTGTGGGTCGGCTGATTCGGTCATCAGGTCGTGAATCCATCCTTAGGTCGCGTCCGGGTGCACTCGGGTCGATCCGGTACACGGCTCTGTCCGTTGATCTGGTACGACTGAATGGCTGAACCTCAGTTGGACTGATCTGATCGTCCTGAGTCTGCTCCAAGTCCTGGTCCAGGTCCTGGGTTCCATCATTCCCTCCCTCTTCAAAAGGATTTGACCACAAATCCGGATCATCTGCAAGAAAAGGAGATAAATCAGAAACATTAAAACTTAAAGAGATATCATACTTACCCTGAAGATCAAGCTGGTAAGCATTGTCATGGAGTTTCTTGAGAATCTGGAATGGACCATCGACCCGGGGCATGAGTTTGGACTTCCTTTGTTCCGGGAATCGTTCCTTCCTCAAATGGACCCAAACAAGATCACCTTCCTGGAAGATCACTTCTTTTCTTTTCTTGTCTGCAAGTCGTTTGTAGCTTTTGGTCTTGACTTCAATGTTGGCCCGGACCTGTTCATGCAGCTTCTTGATCGTGTCCACTTTCCTCTTGCCATCTTTACTAACTCGTTCACTCAAAAGCAAAGGTAAAAGATCAAGTGGAGACAAAGGATTAAATCCATAAACAACCTCAAAAGGAGAAAACTTAGTAGCTGAATGCAATGCATGATTGTAAGCAAACTCAACATGAGGCAAACATTCTTCCCAAGTCTTAAGATTCTTTTTAACCAAAGATCTAAGCAAAGCAGACAAGGTTCGATTAACTACTTCAGTTTGCCCATCAGTTTGCGGATGACAAGTTGTAGAGAACATCAATCTAGTACCTAGCTTAGACCACAAGGTCTTCCAAAAATAGCTAAGGAACTTAGCATCACGATCAGAGATAATGGTCTTAGGCATTCCATGCAATCTTACAACTTCCTTAAAGAATAAATCTGCAACTTGCACAACATCATCAGTTTTGTGACAAGGGATGAAATGAGCCATTTTTGAGAACCTATCAACAACCACAAAGATAGAATCTCGTCCAGCTTTGGACCTAGGCAAACCAAGCACAAAATCCATAGAAATGTCTACCCAAGGATGAGAGGGAATGGGTAGAGCTGAGTACAAACCGTGGTTTGATGCTTTAGGCTTAGACTTTTTGCACACCACACAACGGCTACAGATCCTCTCAACATCTTTCATCAAACTCGGCCAATAGAAGTGGTCATGAACAGCCTTGTAAGTCTTCTTGACACCAAAGTGTCCCATAAGTCCTCCTCCATGAGCTTCCCTGAGAAACAACTCCCTCAAAGAACATTGGGGCACACACAAACGGTTATCAAAGAATAAGAATCCAGAACTTTGAAAGTATTTCCCATAAGCAACCTTGGTGCATTTTCGAAAAATCTCTTTAAAATCCTGATCAGAGGCATAAAGATCCTTGATAAATTCAAAACCAAGCAATTTAGTCTCAAGGGCTGAGAGAAGAGTATACCTTCGAGACAATGCATCGGCCACAACATTCTCCTTACCTTGTTTGTACTTGATCACATAAGGGAATGTCTCAATGAACTCCATCCAACGAGCATGCCTCTTGTTGAGCTTCTGCTGACCTTTAAGATGTCTTAGAGACTGGTGGTCAGTGTGGATGATGAACTCCTTAGGCCAAAGATAGTGCTGCCACATTTGAAGGGCTCTCACCAAGGCATAGAGTTCCTGGTCGTATGTGGGGTAGTTGAGCATGGCACCACCAAGCTTCTCACTGAAATAAGCTATTGGTTTTCCTTCCTGCATCAACACAGCACCAATACCAATACCAGAAGCATCACATTCGATTTCAAAAGCTTTAGAAAAATCTGGAAGTACAAGTAAAGGGGCATTAGTCAACTTCCCTTTAAGGATTTCGAATGCTTCTTCTTGAGCTGGTCCCCATTTGAACCCCACGTTCTTCTTGATCACTTCAGTGAGAGGAGCGGCCAAGGTACTGAAGTCTTGAACAAATCGCCTATAGAAGCCGGCAAGGCCATGGAAGCTTCTCACTTCACTAATGGTTTTCGGAATTGGCCAGTCTCGGATTGCTTGGACCTTCTGCTCGTCCACTCTCAAGCCATCTGCACCTACAACAAAACCTAGAAAGACCACATGATCTGTGCCAAAAGAACATTTTCCAAGGTTAGCAAACAAATGTTCCTTTCTAAGGACTTCAAGAACAGATTTCAGGTGTTGTTTGTGCTCATCAAGGCTTTTGCTGTAAATAAGAATGTCATCAAAGTAAACCACAACAAAATGACCAATAAAAGACCTCAAGACATGATTCATTAGGCGCATGAAAGTACTAGGTGCATTTGTGAGACCAAAGGGCATGACAAGCCACTCATACAAACCTAGTTTTGTTTTAAAGGCCGTTTTCCATTCATCACCTTCTTTCATCCTAATCTGATGATAGCCACTTTTCAAATCTATTTTAGAAAAGTACTTAGAACCATGGAGTTCATCAAGCATATCATCAAGACGAGGGATAGGATGTCGATACTTTACCGTGATGTTGTTTATGGCCCGGCAGTCCACACACATCCTCCAGGAGCCATCCTTCTTTGGTACGAGTAGAACAGGCACTGCACAGGGACTGAGACTCTCTCTGATGTATCCCTTCTCAAGCAGGTCGTTGATCTGTTTCTCCAGCTCCTTGGTCTCGACCGGATTGGTGCGGTACGCTGGTCGGTTCGGAAGATAGGCGCCCGGGACAAGATCGATCTGATGCTCAATGCCTCTCACTGGTGGCAATCCTTTGGGATTTTCTTCTGGAAACACATCAGAATAATCCTGCAAGATACCTAAAAACTCACTCGGAATCTCCGGTGCAAGGTCAGAAGAAGATGAGGCCAAAAGAGACTCTTTATAAACAAGTAAGAGAAATGGCTTTTGCGAGCAAAGAGACTTCCTTACCTGACTTTCTTTGACAAAGAAGTTGGAGTTTCTGGTACTTGTCTCAGGTTTATCAGCCTTAGAGTCTTGGTCTCGGTTCTTCTTAAGTTGGACCTGGTCTTGATGGACATCCGAAGGTGACAAAGGCACCAAGGTGATCTTCTTTCCTTTGTGATCAAACGAGTGCCTGTTTGTGAAGCCATCATGTACTGCCTTCTTGTCAAATTGCCAAGGTCGGCCCAAGAGAACATGGCAAGCATCCATGGGAAGCACATTGCACACGACCTCATCCTCATATCGGCCAATGGAGAGTGGAACTGTGACTTGCTCCATCACATACTGTTCTCCAGCCTCATTGAGCCACTCTAACCTGAAAGGACGAGAAAGAGGCCGAGTAACAAGCCCAAGTTTCTTTACAAGAGTGTCACTAGCCACATTAGTGCAACTGCCTCCATCAATAATCAAAGAACAAACTTTATCAGAAATGAGACATCTAGAGTGAAAGAGATTCTCCCTTTGTTCTTTTTCATTGGATTTGGGTTGGACACTCAAGGTACGCCTAGTAACCAGTAGTGAACCTTGGCTTGGCTCATCAAGAACATCCTCATCATAGATCGGACCAGAGCTCTCCACAAAGGTCGAGCAAAACTTTTCAATCACGCCATCGGCCTCATCATCAAAGATGGGATCAGAGGTGTCGTCCAAAGTCTTTCTAGTAACAAGAAGGGGGCCATGAACTGGGAAGTCAAGTGCTTCTTCCTCATCATCAGTATCATAAACTGGTCCGAGATCCTCCTTGTCTTCTTCAGATTCGACTTCTCCATTCTCCAAGAGCACCATCACCTTTTGGTTTGGACATCGGTTGGCATAGTGGCCAAGGCCATGACACTTGAAGCATTGGATGTCTCTGGTTCGTTTGGGAACCTCTTCTTTCTTTTCTCTATCAACACGAGCAGGGACATTAGTCTTAAAAGCTGTATTTGTTGTGGAAGAAGACTTACCCTTGTCTTGATAGTTTGGCTTGGAAGCAAAGGTCGGTTTGGAGAGACCTTTTCTCTTGAGTTGTTGCTCAATCAGCACGGCCTTGTGTAGCATCTGTTCCATGCTGTCATAGTCTTCCAGCTCCATGCGGTCTTGTATGTCCCGTTTGAGCCCGGTGAGAAATCTAGCCATGGTGGCGTTTAAGGGCTCATCTACATCAGCCTTGATCATCAAGGTCTCTATCTCCTGGTGGTAGTCCTCAACTGACTTAGAACTTTGAAGCAAACACCTGAGTTTATGGTGTAGATCTCTGTGGTAATGGTCGGGAACAAAGCGTCTCCGCATCAGCATGGAAAGCTCATCCCATGTAGCAACTGGCGCATCACCTGCTCTTCTCCTGCTAGTCACAACTCGATCATACCAGTTAATAGCATAGCCAGTAAACTCAGCAGCAGCAAGTCTAACCTTTTTAATATCAGAGAAGTTTTGACAATCAAAAACAAGTTCAATCTTTCTTTCCCATTCAAGAAAAGCATCCGGATCATTCTTGCCATCAAAACTTGGAATTTTCAATTTCAAACCACCCAATCCATTATCAGTTCTTTCATTTCTACCAAATGGATTGACATCACCTTGGTTTTGTTGTCTAGGAGCTCTCCTTGGTCGGTTGATGGATTGATCATCATCATAGGACTCATCTCGGATCTCAAGCTCGGACCGGCTGTGTCTCCTTGGGCGGTCATGCCTGGTTCTGGTTTGGGACTGAACTGGTCGGCCCTGAAGTTCATCCAGCCTAAGATGGATCGCCTCTAAACCTGTATTCAACAAGTTAGACATAGAATCATTGAGAGCACGCATTTGCAAGTTAGATAATCCAGCAACAGAATTTCCGGGTCTGTTTCTTTCTTCTTCACTGCCCATGGTTTCCTGAAAACTTACACAAGGCAAAGTTAGAATAAAAGCCTCACACTCTCAGGTGTTTATCTTGCCCACACACGTGTTTCACTCAAATTTTTGGTAATCACACAAGAGAGTTCCTCCCAAAGTTCTAAGAGAGCAAACAAGATCACCCAATGAGAAAATCCAAGTGAACACAAATGATCAAGAGAGAAAGATAAGAGATTTCAAAGGGGAACCCGCCTTAATCAACTCAAAGGCCGGATTTCTCCTCGGCCAGCAGGCTTTCTCTTCCACCACCAATCCTTAAATCAAACTTTGAAACTCCTTTTTTTTTATACTCTTTTTCCTTTTTTTAAAAAAATTGTAGATCTCTTTTTTTTTTTTTAAATGGTGGATGGTAATGAGTGGCCCGGGTTCAAAAAAGGTAGAAGAAGAAGTGTTTAAAGAAAATGGAAGATGAGAAAAATGGATAGAAATAGAGTTACCGGAAGAGTGGCTCTGATACCACTTAATAGAACCTAGATTTGGATCACTCTACCGGTACGGATGATATGAACTCAGATCCGAGTGGATTGAGAACTAGTGGATCGAAGGGTGACACTAAGGGTTGCGGAAGCCCAAAGATACTACCAGAGTTTCGAAGGTTGCCGGATGTGACGCACCGGTCCAACACAACGAAGTGTTTCACTCGGAGATATCCTCACCAAGTAAACTATGAATGTTCTTGAGACAAAGAACAATGAGAGAAGACTCAAATAAGCAAAGGAAAAATCGATCATGTTTTATTCATGAGAGACATCACATATATATAGTGTTTGTGAGTCAAAGAAACATAAAGAGAATTCTTGGAAAAGACAACATTGAAAATATAAATGTTGAAAACAAGACATAGAAAATATGAATTTGACCAAGACCAGTCAATGTGCGGAAATTGATGAAGACTTGGCAAGGTTCATTGACTGTCCAGGTTCATGATGTGTCCAGGTTCATGCTGTGTTGATCAGGTCGTCCGCGGTAAGGAGAAGGAAGGACGCAAGGCTGCCCGCATGCTTGATCATCAATGATCCATGAACAGATGAAGAGATAGCTCGACCCAAATCTTCAGAGAGCCTAAGTAACATCCCTTTGGAGAAGTTGGATGCATCGATCATCATGAAATCATCAAAGTGGTCGGAAAAGTCGAGATCAGCCTGATCCGGGTGTGCGGTACGTCCCAAACGGGCCAGAAAAGACAGGTTAAGTCCGGGATCAGATTCATCTCGATGATCATGGGTTCTGACTTGACTGTTGGCTCTAGAATGACGAATGGGTCGGGGTAGAACGTCTGTGGGTCGGCTGATTCGGTCATCAGGTCGTGAATCCATCCTTAGGTCGCGTCCGGGTGCACTCGGGTCGATCCGGTACACGGCTCTGTCCGTTGATCTGGTACGGCTGAATGGCTGAACCTCAGTTGGACTGATCTGATCGTCCTGAGTCTGCTCCAAGTCCTGGTCCAGGTCCTGGGTTCCATCACCTACAGATGCTGGATGGTTGAGTCCCAGAAGAAGAACAACAGCCTCATGAAGAGGATACTCAGGACGATCACAAGTGGCTGCATTGGAGGCCAAGAGGAGCGCACGCCGCAGAGCACGAGGCGCTCAGGCAAGGAGCAAGCCAGAACATCCACTGGAGCAGAGAGACTTCCGAGGAACAGGAGGACAGCTGGTCACTCCGGTAGCGGCGATTCAGACTGAGTCCGAAAGGACTATTTCTATCCCTTTGTCTTATCCATCTGAACTATTTATTTTTCATGTTATTTGCTTCTGTTTGGTGTGTTTCTGCTTCCTCTGATTTATTTTCACAACCAGGGATGGTGTGAACTAAGTCTGGGGGAGCGATTGTACTATATTCGCTTGTGTGCTTTTCGAGTCAGTCCTTGTGTCATTTTTATGTTTTTATCGAGTCAGGTTTTAAGATCGAGTCAGTCAAAACTATTGTGGGAATCAGAACCTTATTTTGTGATGCTCTTTAACCACCTCGTGCTTTAACCTTCTTATTCAGTGACCTTAGCAGTGATGAAAGACCCACACATGGACCTGGAACACCCTGACATATCTCATTTGACACTCCAGAAGTTCTATACCGATCAGGTTACACTGGGCAGACTTAACTCCACTTTATCTGAACCTAATCTGGACTTTAATTCTTCTTGTCATGGGCACTAGATCAGGGTAGAATGAGAACTACACTCAGGACTTCTTATCTGATTTTATCCCTTTTGCTGTTCCTGAGTGGCTAGCTCATCTTTAGCTAGTTCCCACCTTGAACCCTAACCTTTTGTTCCACCCTCATGCATTTGCTTTTCTTGTACTTTATGTGCAGATATGTGCAAAAAGGTCGGAGAGGAAAGGATCGTTGCAGTTCTTACTCATCAATGCTCACACAGTGGAAGAAGGCGGAACAATCAGTGCAGACAAGAGAACAACCAAAGTGCATGTTCCGATACCAGGGAGAACAACATAAGAAGTTAGTGGCTAGAACGAACCAGGATGAATCACCAGTGGCATCATGTACATGGCTTGTTACCTCCTTACTCGTCACCCCAGCATCTTGTATTTCAGTATATATATATTTAAAAAAAAAAAGAGAAAAGAAAAAGAAAAGAAAAAGTTTTTGTTTTTGCTTTGATTTACTGGTGACGAGAAGGGGAAGAATCCATGATGCATGCCACTAGGGAAGTTGAGAAAGTGATGGTGGTTTCAGTGAAGTGTTTCGAAAAGGGAAGTTGAATCGCACAGAGCAGTCCTATGATCGATCTATCGGAGAGCAGTCCGATCAGCAGAGATGAGTAAGGATTGTGGACCTCAATGGAGCCGTCCTCTCACGACCAATTTGTGCGATATCCTGCATCCACTCTTGAACTCAACCATAAAAGTTAGCATGTTCTATACCTAGCCCGTTCTCTCTGAGTAGAGCCTGTGTCAAGAAGTTAACGCTGATCTTAATTGAACATAAGGAGTTTTGTCTCGAAAGTGTTGCCTTTTCAGGTTGAGATGTAGAGTAAGGAGCCGATCTTCGAACAGCGATCAGGGGGTTCTCAGTAAGTGTGTGCGGTCCTAATCTACATCTTGTATGGTTCAGAGATTTGTGGTAAGAGTATGGTTGCTAAGAATAAGCGAGTGTATTAATAATTTGGTTTAGTTTTATAATAACTTTTTTTTTGATAATCCAGGGTTCCCCGCTTCGCGGGTCATTCCATGGGCCCGGTTAGGCAGCGGTGCACTTCACCCGGGAAGGTATTAACCTTGGCAGAAGCCCAGTACCGCTAATGGTGACATGGAAGAGACAGTTCGCCACCGCCTGGTGTCGAACCCGTGGGCATGACAATTGGCCCCCAGGGTCCTTTGCCAGACGGGCTACCTCATCCCGTCAGTTTTATAATAACTTTAAAAATAATTATTTAATTGATTTATATATTTTTCTTATCTGAAACATGATTTGTTGATTTTTATTTATGTTTATTTTATAACTATACCCTCTTATTAGCTATTTAGTTTTTGAATTTTAAATGTAATAGTTATGTTTATAAACATATTCATAATTTTTGAAAAATGTTAGTTTGTATTTTGAAATATTATATAAATTTCTTGATGCATATAAACTGCCATACATTATAATATTTTGTCATACATGTTACATATATTTTACTTGACTACATAAACAATTGAATTATCTTGCATAATATCTATTTTTTCTTAATAGTCAAAAAACTTTACAATTAATGTGTGATTGTTATATATATTTATGAACATTAAATTAATATTAAATAGCCTTTGTAAGACAATATAAAAAGTAAAGTAAATATAATGAATTTAAATAATTTTATGTAACAGTTTATTTATTGAATTAAAAAATTTAGAATCTAAAGTATTAGAGTTATCTACTTGATGTAATTAATATTTTGTATTGTAGTTAAGCTTGTATGATCGTTTAATGTAGTACAATATATTATAATTTATTTTTTTGTATAATAGTCAATATTTGTTTTTGTGTTTACATGAATATTTTTAAGATACTTTGAAACTTTTACGTAATTTTGATAATTGTTTTTTTTTCTAGTTGCTAAATACTGACAATAAGAAAGCAAAAGTCTTAGGTAGCGTATTCATTGTAATCTTGAGATTTCTTTTTCTAAATGTTCAAAATCTGTAAATTTGTATGTTTTTAGTTTGTTGATTATAATACTTAGATAGTATATTTATTTTAAATTCATATTGATTGCATAAGATAATATTGTTGATTAATATTAAAATATTAAGGGATAAATAAATTTGATAATTTCTTTTGATTGATTAAATTGTTTTTAATTCATAAATAAATTGTGGCTTGGACCTCTCACTTTATTCTCTTACTTAACATATTTCAGAGAGAGCAGTATATCCAGTATTTTCTGGTGTGATATACTTTTATCTATTGGATTTTTGTCTTCGGCTTGTATAATTTACTCACCATTGCAGAGTTTTTTTTATTTTCGTTCAATGTTATTATTCATCCACTTCAAACAATATATTTCTTGATGTGTTTTCTTGTTCATGAGGATTATGCGATTCTTTGATTTGGATATTATTACAGGAAATACATTGATAATGATTTCTAATTTATTTTGAAAATACACTTTTGAAATTTATTTTGAAGACTATATTTTATTTTGTGTTCTTGCAAGTAAAAATCGTGTATTCTTTTTATTTTATTTTATTTTATTTTAGTTGTTCTTTTTTTTAAATTTCCAAATATTTAGTATATATATGAGTCAATTCCATTTTAATGATTTATTTGTTAGTTTTCCTTATTTGATGTTGAATTCTATTTATCAATATTTTATTGGTGGTTTTAAATTTTATGTGGACGTTCTCAGTGGCTTATATCCTCAACTTTTATATAGTATAGATAAAATGATGGTTTAGCATATTTTGGTGTTTAAAATAATATGTGAATACTCTCAATGATTTATAGCCTGAACTTATATATAGTATAGATGTTATTCAATAGAATATAATCTAAACTTTGAAATCATGAGTTAAATTTATTTATCTATAATTGTTTAAAAGCCTTGCATTTTCAAAAACTAGTTCTTATTTTGTATTTTATTTGAATGTTAAATGTCGATATATATATATATATATAATGTTTTAATTTATTATTTTTTATATTGGTTTCTATTTATTTTTAAATGAAAATTGTTTTGGAAATATTGACATTTTTGAAAATAAAAATTTTAAGAATAACTTGTCATAATATAATTGGTTATTTCAAATTCTGTGTGGACACCTTTAGTACTTATAGCCTCAAATTTCTTTTATAACGTTGCCTGAACTTTTATATAATATAGATTTATGTTAAATTACAAATAATTTGTGTATATATATGAGTCAATTCCATTTAATTGATTATCTAGTAGTTTGCCTTTTTGACACTTAATTCCATTTTGTATTCACTAATCAATTTTGGAAATTTTAAGATTTTTAAAAATAGTAAACTAAAATTGTATATTTATATATTGATTGATTGCTTATAGTCATGTCCTATGTGTATATTCTCAATGGGTTTTTAGCATCATTTTTTATATAGTAAACAAAATGACGATTTAGCATATTTTGGTGTTTTAAAAATATTATGTGAACATCTCAATTATTTGTACCTTCAACGTATAAATAGTATATGTTATTTGTGAATATTTTCATTAGCATATAGCATAAAATTTGAAATCATAAGTTAAATTTATTTATTTATATTTTTTTTGAAAAGTCTTGTATTTTTTAAATTAATTATTATTTTATATTTTATACTTTATTTTAAATTTCGAAAAATATTTATATATTAAGTTAACATATTTATAATGTCTTACTTTTGTAAATTTACCTTATTTGATATTAATTTATATTTTAGTTTGAAATAATCAATTTTTGGTAATATTGACATTTTTAAAAATAATAAACAAAAAATCTGATTTGGCATATTTCAAGTGGTGGTTTAAATTATATGTGGACGCTCTCAGTGGCTTATAGCCTCAACTTTTATTCAGCAAAAAAAAATGTAATATTTTGTTTCTTATATTGTATATTTATTTATTATTTATTTTCTATTTTTTTATTAATAATACCACATGGCATAAATATTAATGTATAATTTTTGTTTTTTTAATTATTTTTCAGATAGATGATCAATGTAATATTTTCATTTCTTATATTGTATATTTACTTTTTAACTTATATTTACTTATTCTAATTTTCTTAATTTTTCAGATAGATGTAATATTTCGAAATAATTAAAATATAAACTATATGTTATTTCAAATATATGTTTAATGTAATATTTACTAATATTGTAATGGTACCATTTATTAAAAATATTTGGAAATAAGTAAAATGTAAAATATACATTACTTCAGATATATGTTTCATGTAATATTTCTATTTCTTATATGTAAATTTACTTATTGTTTGTTTTTTCTTATATCGTATATTTTTTTTATTTTTTTTTTTCATTTTTATTAGTAATGCCACGTTGCATCTTTCGAGAGAAGTTTGTTTCGATGATGTGGATGCTCCATAGAGCCTCAAAATGCTACTTTTATTAGTATAGACTAGGGGTTAACCCGGGCTACGCCCGGGACAATTTTGATTTTTCAAATATTTTGTATATAATTATTTCGTTGGATGTTGTATTTTGAACTATATATTTTTGTGAATTTATGAATATTTTATATTTATAGTATGCATAATAAAGAATTTGAATATTTTTTGAGTTTGAAATTATTTTATTTTACATTGATGTAAATATTTTTGTGATAATTAAATTTTTTTGTTTGTATTTTTTTGTGATAGTTTAACCTTTGAAAGTTTTGTATATATTTGAATTCTTATTTCTAATTCTTTATGGGATCTAATAAATATTTTCTAACGGAACTTTATATTATATAATCAGAACATTTGATATTATATATGTTTTTTCTTTTGACTAAAATATTTTTTTCCTATCATTTTTTTTATGTTTTTGAAAATTGGCTTTCAAATTAACCAAATTAAATGTCAATTAAAAACCAAAAACATAAATCGGATCTCAATCTCCTATCCACATTAACCTAACCAAATCAAGTGTCAATAACCAAAAACATAAACCAGATCCTAATCTCATCTCCACGTTGACGGAAACGAATCGTGCCCGTAAATTAATTTTTTATTTTTATCACGTCAAATTTGTCTATTATTTAACAAATCAAATTACAAATCAAAAATAGAATCATGTTTTGTGAAGTTTGTTCTAATTTAGTTTCTAACATTATGTCACTTCGATTATTTTTAACAAAGAAACATATAACTAATAGTTGTATCCTTAATATAAATCTAATTTAGTTTTTTCGAATTTGTTTTTCACATTTATACACAATCACATGCAAAAAGTAAAATAATATTATCTATCTTAAAGATCAATATGGTATACTCTTTAACTTGTAATATTAATCGCGTCTGTGTTTATAGATGGTGTGTTTGTTTATGATAGATGGTTGTGTCCCTCCCTCCTTGTGTTACAATTGTTTATGATAAAAGATTTGATTGTGTCTTACCATTGCTTGTGTGTGTTTATGGCTGGTGTGTTTGCTTATGATAGATCTGGACTTGGTTTCTTAGTTATTGTTCAATAATACTTACCATCATTCCAGAAAGTTGTAACTCGTTATGTTTTCTTTTCTTTTTGTTCTTAGGAAAGAATGATTCTTGCTCATTTGTGTGATGACATGAAAGGAGAAGACTGAAAATAGTCATGTGCATGGTAAAAAGTCCATAATTTTCACTTGCCGTTCTCTCCATCTTACTGGTTTGGAAACAATATATTTTTATTTTCAAAATGCAGTCTCTACTCTATATTTCCTTTGCAAGCGCTATAACTGCAAAATTGAATGATAAGTATATTTTTCACATATTTACATTTTTATGGAGAATGTGCAAGACACTTATACCTAGAGATGAAAAAACTATGAGTTATGAAACCATATGAGAAATATTTCATGTAAGTTGATTCTTCACTATTTGCATGTGAACTTATCCTTTTTTAACACTTTTTTTTGTAACACAAATTCGAACTTATCCAAACATATTTATTTGTATAGAAGAGGTTTTTACTATATTTTATGTAATATTTCTATTTATCTTTACGATAGAAGTTTAATGTAAATTTTTAATTTTGTATATTTACTTATTATTTATTTTTTTTCTTATATTGTATATTTATTTATTCTAATTTTCTTGCTTTTATATCAAATGATAATATTATGATATATGTTTAATGTAGTATTTCTACTTCTTATATTGTATGCTTGTTTATAGTGTTTATTTACTTATAAAAAAATTTGGAAATAATAAAAGTTACAACTATATATTTTCAGATAGATTTTAATGTAGTTTTTCCATTCTTAAATTGTTTATTTAGTTATTGTTTATTTTTCTTATATTGTGTATTTACTTATTCTAATTGTTTGGCATTTTATATCAAATCGTAATATTCTATTTACGATAGATTTTTAATGTAATATTTGTATTTCTTAATTGTATATTCATTTACTTATTTTTTTTTTTTTATATTGTATATTTACTTATTCTAATTTTCCTGCTTTATATTGTATATATGCTTATTTTCTTATATTGTATATTTACTTATAAAAATATTTGGAAATAATAAAAATGTAAAACCGTAAATTTTTTAAGATAGGTGTGTAATGTAGTTTTTACATTTTTATATTGTATATTTACTTATTTTTACTTTTTCTTATATTGTATATTTACTTATTTTATTGTTTTACTTTTATATCAAATTTTAATATTATGATAGATGGTTAGTGTAATATGTCTATTTCTTATATTTCATATTTAATTATTATTAATTTTACTACATATTTTCAGACATATGTTTGATGTAGTTTTTCTATTTCTTATATTAAAAATTTACTTATTTTTATTATTTATCTTGTATATGTACTTACTCTAATTTTATTTCTTTTATATCAAATTTTAATATTACGATAGATGTTTATGTAATATTTATATTTCTTATATTTTATAGTTGATTATTATTCATTTTTTTATTTCATATTTACTTTTTTTTAATAATGTCAGGTGGCATCTTTTGGGAAAAATTACATTTAGTTGTTTTGGAAATAATAAAAATGTAAACTAAATGTAAAAAAATGTAATACTACCATTTCTTATATTGTATATAATTTTATTCTAATTTTCGAATTCATTTATTCAACTTTTAAATATGAAATGGTAATAATACATTATGGATATTTTAATGTAATATTTCTTATATTATATATTTTTTTAAAAATAATAATAGTGACATATGACATCTTTTGAATTTTTAAAAAATAAATAATAATAGTGACATATGACATCTTTTGAAGAATTTTTTAACGCTGATGTGGACGTTCTATGGAGCCTCAAAAGGTTCTTATATTTTGTTTTCTAATGAGTTTAAATTTACTTTTTGGTTCCATATTTGATAGTGGTTCAGTCTAATTTGTTTTGAAGTTTTTTTTAGGTCAAGAGAAACTCTTCATCGGCTGAATCCCTGTAGTAGTAGTTGATTATATATCACAATAAGTGATGTGTTTAAATTTCTTTTGTGTTAGTGGTATTTTAAAACTTTTATTTTCTGGCTCTAGAATGGCGGTGACATTTTTGAGGTTTATAGTATTTATCTCATGCTACTGACATATTTACGGTACAATGTGAATTGTTGCTGGGATAGGTGCGAAGACGTTGACTGTGTGAAATCAATCGTTTGGTCCAATTATTTGTTTAGAAGGCCATTGCATTGTATGTGAAAAGTGTGGTTTTGAGTTTTGAATTTATTAAAGCAAGTGAATTCTTAAGAACCATTATTAATTTTATGATTGGCTTAAGTATTTATGAGGAGGAGATGATACTTGGCTTACGGTGAGATTGTGGTGAGTGGTGAGCAGAGGATAAGAAAGATTAGAAGATGAAAAAATGGGTCATATACTGAGTGGCGGACGGAGAGTATATGGTACGGGGGCACATGCCTCGACTAACTTTTCCATTTTCTTTTACAAATACTATAGTTAGAATAGAAGGGTGATAGAACCGTATTTTATAAACTACGGATTACTGAATATTGTAAAGAATAAAAATGATAAAACTATACCAAAGAGTAAGAAAAATATGATATAACTGCAGAGGCGAGATATTATCTCTTTCCTTAACTCAAAATACGTCCCGTAGTGCGACGGTTCGATAACGTAATGAGTCCCAGGATACAACTGCAAACAATCTTCTGAATTTGCGTCACTCTATCAGAAGCCTGGCGAAACTAGTTTTGTGTTGTACTCTCAGACAAAAAAAAAATAAAACATAACTATTCAAGAGAATTTTGTTGTTGTTCATATCAATGTGTTCGTGTGTGTATCACAATATGGAGAGTAGTGGGTTTTATAAGCTTTTCCAAAAGCAAAGACCACAAAACATTACGACATTGATTCCTGTAATTAATATGAATCAATCATTATGATATTGTCAAAACAACCATAATGACATAGTCAAAAAACATTTTTGATATAAAAAAAATATTTATGATTTCTTTTAATTACTAAATAATTTAAGACAATCACTAAATTGATTTGAATTCGGTTACAATAATAAAATGACGGTTATAGTCCATTGACCAAATTTTAAACTCAATTCCAAATTTAATTTGGTTAACTCGGTTTTGTGCACACACATTTCAACCGGTATATTTTTCCAGAAATATACTATAGTATATTCATACTTCTCCATATATAAACAAGAGGATTCACACCTCATATTTTATGTTGGACATTTACTAGTTTTTAAACATAGTCAAATATTCAAGCTTAGAAGCTTTCCAAGTCAATGACTTTGGACCAACATTTCTTATTCAAACGAACGTTGTTTTTGACATATTAATACACTACTCCATAGTGTTTGTCAACCATTCAGTTATCCGACGAACGTCTTCGCCCGGAAAACTTACCGAAAATGGTCTAAAACCATCTCGTCAAAAAACGAGTTCCAAAGGGAATAAGCTTCCTAACTCAAAGTGTATTATGCTATAAAATTTCAGAATGTGACCATATATATTAAAAATAGAAAATGAATTCAGTGAAAAATACAAAATGACAAATAAATCGTTGGTCTGCTTCTTGAGCTCATTACGGGTAAGGGAGCTCTTGAAGTGCTAATCCGTAGGCTTGGACTCTAGCAGTTAGGCTTATAGCATGTTGTCTTCCTTCATTGTCAAATAATAGCAATGTTGTATGGGTGTCTAAGGTTCCATCAATTATTGACACTTGATTCATAAGCAACGCTCTCCCCAAGGCTATTAAAAAAAAAAAATCCAACAGTGGAGGGTCTAAAATGTAGTTATGCACATTACAAATGGAGTAGCAGTGGTGATCAGTCATCACAGTAGCTCACTAAGTTAAAGAACCAAGTCTTCCGGAGACTTTTGCTCACTGGCTCTTCTTCTGGAAGTTACATCCTCTCAACATTTATTAGACGTGGAATAGGTTCAGCAAGTGAAGGTGCACTCGCAGAAACAGCTCCTTCAACAATCCCGGATGCATTCATCCATACACTGGCCTCAAGGGTTTTGCTCTGCTTAAACCAAGGGAGGGCTTTGTTATCACAGTTCAAGCTCTAGGCATCTCATCACCTGGGTTATTATCACCTCCCTGGGCATGGATAGTTAAAATATCTAAATACTAAAGCAAGCGAGGTGTAGAGTTGCATATAATGTATGAACATAGATTTTCCTCAAAGTTAGGTTGTGACAGATATTCGTTGTGGTCAAAGGTCCGTGCCATTGTAAAAGTCTGATGTTTCGTTGTAAAGTTGAATGCAGTCCAGCTTTAACTGGAAAGTGTCGGTCATGCCCACTAAATCCTTTAGGCATAGTGGAAAGGATCACTTATCTGGATCTTCAACACATGGGTTCTGTTATCAGTGCTCGTATTTGGTAAAGAGCCTAAACATATGTGAAATTTTAGTGTCTGGGTGATGTTACCATTAGATGTGAAACCGTTGCAGTGTCAACTTGGTGACTGGCACATCGAAAGCCAGAAACACAATCAGATTCAGAGGCATCAGAGACGTACATTTGCACACAGTACCTGCATAAATCACATAATGAGAGTGGGTAGACGTGGTTGGTTAAAAGGTACTCTCCTTATAAATCAAAGAGTATGAAGGATGTTCTGTTTAGTATATGGTGAACCTCACAACTGCAACAGCTTTCTCGTTCTAATTATTACATGTTGTTCATGTAAATGATAAGAAATCTTTTGAATTTTTCTTCAGCATTTAATTTTTCTTCAGCATTTAGAACATGAGATGCACTACCTGTTCTAGATGTCAATATTGTCCACTTCAAAAGTGCAGAAAAATCTGCTGCCTGTGGTTGCATGACATCGGAATCATTAACCTATATAGATTAGAAGTAAAAGTAATGGATGAGAGGAGTTGAGGTTGCATTTGTGGCTCCGAGTTTAGGACATACGCATTAAGCTCCGCAACTGTAACAGATTCCAGTTTCTGGCAATATCCCTAGCAATGTCCATGAGTAATGTTTAGTTTATGAGACTGGAAATTAAAATATGTTAACGTGAGTTGTTAAAAAGCTAACGCATCAAAGAAGCTTTGGCTAGAGACACACTCTTTGTCAAAACAAAAATGTGTGATGAAGTAGCATTTAGGAAGAGTCGACCTGGGGAAATTTTATTAAAATAGCAGTTACAGTTTTTTACAAATTGAAAGCATGAAATGATAAAAGTTACTGGAAGTTGTACCTCCAACTAACTTCGGGTTTATGTTTGTTGCTACAATGACCTTATGCTCATCACCCGTGAGTACCAATTTCTCATCAAGCTTGTTTGCGAGGGTTGTAGAAAACACTGAAGTAGACATTTGTGCCCCTGCAGAGTGGCACTTTGTGATATTTATAAAAAATGTGGAAGCAAGCCGCTAATAGTTTCAAACCGATCAACATAGCTAAGGTGGTCCAGCTGGTACGTACCTCTCTATTCTTAGGGTGAACATGATTAACTGGCCTGTTGGCTTTCATCGTTATAAGTGGTCTTGATTCCCCTTATTTCCCGAATAATATCTGCAATCAAACAAACATCATCTGCATCTGGTTGGTTTGTGTTAATTAAAAAATAAGATAGACGACAACCGGGGGAACGTTTGTAATTGAGATCCACCAGTGATATCAAGTCTTCATTGTTACAGAACCTGAACAACTTTGAATAGATATGGTGCAATCTCAACAAAAGGGTCTTCTCCATCAATCTAACAGAAACGGGGGCGTCGAGACTTTAAAGTTCTGATTAGTGCTTGTTACAATCGAAGAGACTGATCTCATAAGACCATCTTCAACCCACCTCTATTTTAATCTCTATATTTTCCTCTATTTTCCTCTATTTTTCTCTAAAATAGAGAAACTCTATTATAGAGGTGGATTTGCTCCAATGTATGCTTCTATAATAGAGTTTCTCTATTTATAGAGGAAAATATAGAGATATGCTATTTTCATCTCTAAATATAGAGGCAATATGGGAACCGAAATTCGCACTGTCGATTTTAGTTAAGTTAAAACGTAGGAAAACTAAGTTGACCTAGTTTTCCCCGAGGATCCCGGCTATCTGCTGGGCCACGCACGACAAAGTTAATACGAGTCTAGTTTGGGAATAAATGCGTAAAATAAAGAGAGCAAAAAGAAAAAATCTTATTTCCGAATCTGCGGAGAGCGTTGGACAACAGGTCGAGATCTCGGCCGCAAGAGCTGTCGATCGTCGCTAGTCTCAAAACCTAGATCTAACCTAGTTGAGTCGCAGCTCGCTAAAAAAGAAAATAAACGCCTAAGTTCTAAGTTGCTCTGGAGTGGTTTCTTTCTTCTGATTTCGGATCCCCCTTCCTCTGCTCCTAGCTTTGCTTATATACTCCCAAATGACGGTCTATCCCTGATGGGCTGAGTCTGCCGCGGGCTGGACTTTTTCCATTTTCGTCGGCTTTCGCGTTTATCGGGAAAGTTGACATTTATCTTTTCGGAAAGTTGACATTTATCTTTTCGGAAGTTTAACATTTATCTCGTCAGGCGAAGATAATTGTAAACCGTCGCATCTATCCTTTTAGAAAATCGTAAATGAGTCGTCCGATCGGGTTTGGTCCCTTTCGGGCCGTCTTCCGGACTTCCGCTGTTTTTCTACGATTCCTTTGAAAGGATGCTCCTACTTGGATGTCGAGTCTTTCGGAAGATCTTCGATCCAATGCCGAGGTGAATGGTGTTTTAAGATAACCATCGCCGTTTTATACGAAGTCTTCCTGTCCGTTGACGTCTTACGGGTTCCTTGGAATCTTGGAGCAGGAAAAGGAGTTTTGTTTGCGGGATCTCGGAAAGTCGCAAAACACGGATTTCTGGCGACCCGGAGGCCTGGAACTTACACATGAAGACTAGCCGTCCGATGACCCGAGCCAGCACGGGGCTAGCCGCCGGCGACCACGACCAGCACGGGCGCTAGCCGCCGGCGGCCACGGCCAGCACGGGGCTAGCCGCCCGGCGGCCACGGCCAGCATGGGGCTAGCCGCCCGGCGGCCATGGCCAGCACGGGCGCTAGCCGCCGGCGGCCACGGCCAGCCGGGGCTAGCCGCCCGGCGACCACGGCCACGTCCGGAAGTGGGCTGCTCGGTCCTTCGGCGTGTGCGTGTTTTTTGCGTTTTTAGTTTTCCGTAGGTTTTTCTTGTGTAGAAAATGTTTCTAGCAGTTGATTTCGAGATGATTAATCTCGAACTTAATTTTTCCTGAGGTTTCTCGATTAACAATTAGTCTCTCGAGGTTGCTCTAACATTTTTCATGTTTCCGAGACTTTCGGACATCGATTTCGTCTTGACCGATTTTGACCCCAACAGTTAGCCCCCCAGCTAGCTAGGAGCCGTAGGGTTCGTAGGTCCTAGCTTGCGGTATGGTTCGCGAGGAAAGTAGGGAGACGAAATCGTGTCGAAGGTCGGGGTGAATAGTAAAAATTTTGCCTATAAAGACTTTATGAATCTTTACCAATCTTACTTCACCCAAGAATCTCAAGTTAATCTCTCTCTTGCAAATTTCTCTCTCTACTTTTTAAGAAAAGAATGACTTCAAGATCAAAATCCTCGAGGAGGCAGTCTCACTGTCCTCGGATAGTTTTCACGCTGAGGAAGAAATCGAAGCCCGAGGTTTCAGAGATCAACAGGAACGCGTTACTGCGACGCTGTCTTTGGCACTGATGCTCCCCTTCCCGTGGTCCCGATTCCCCGGCGACCTCTGAGGGCGCGTAGAGGAATTGACTCACCGAGCGAAGTATCCCCCGAATATCTCGAAACTCTTCGAGAGTTTTATGGAGTTCCGGAGGGAGTCGTGTTTCGCATTCCCCGCGGGAATGAGAGTTCGAGCATCCTCCGGAAGGTTACTTTACTTGTTACGAGGAGTTCTTGACACAATGTCGACTGTGGTTCCCAATCCCTGGGGTCATTGTTCAGGCCCTCGACCGTTTCGGAATCGCAATCAGCCAGCTGAACGTGTCAGCTTTGGAGAGCTGGCTCGGCGTTGTGATTTTGAGTTACGAGTTAGGGATAGACCTTAGCCCCTGCCGATTTCGAAGGGTTATGGAACTCCAAGGCAACGAGCATCAATGGAGTATACTCCATGAAGCGGAGGACCAACCATTTTTCGATAATCAATGGAGTTACCTCGCACGCCAAGGATCATGTCGATCGTTTCTTTTTGTGAGAATAGATGGAGAGTCTGTCGAGGAAGGCTTTCTCCACCTATTCCCGACGGACTGGTTGTACCAGCGAGGTAAGATTGTCGCATCCCCTCTCTTATAATCTGAAAGGCGAATACTGAACGTGCGTTTGGTGTTTTTTTTTTTTTTTTTTTTTTAAAGAACAGGTGTCTCGCACATGTTCTTTCCGATCTTTCGGTCAAGAGGAATATTAGGTCGAGGCCCTCTTGGAACTCCTTCACACTCTCGACCGGATTCGAGGGGCGGTCGCGCTTCACCGATCGTGAGGTGGTACGCGGCCCTGTGTCAACGATAGGTCCTACGTTTTTGCCCCTTTGAGGCAGAGGCGGAGACCTCGTAAGGATAAAGGGATCGCTTTCGAGACCTCGTCGGGAGATGGCGCGCCGCCGAGATACGATCCTGGCTTTACCTCAGAGAATCGGGACGTTCCTCCCCCGGGTGACTTCTTTGACGAACTCCCTCCGACATTTTCCCGTGACGAGTCTTTGGACAACGAGGAGAGGGACAAGGTGACTGCGGAGGGTGCTCGCTTGGTCAACGAGGTTTGTTTTTGAAACTTGAGTAACTCCTCTTTTCTTTTTATTTGACCTTGGCCTTTTGCAGGCCGTGAGAGTTTGGAATGCATCGATTGATGGGAGTTTCCGCACTGCCCGGCTGGCCCGTTTCAAAGCGGAGGAAACGGAAAGGGAATTTGCTAAGTATCGGTTGGAGGTGGAGGAGCAAAATCGCCGGCAAGCCAAGGTCCAGGCTCGAGCCCTCGCTCGTGCGGAAAGGAGCGGACGGAGAAGAGCTGCCGCCGAGATGAACCGAAGGGCCGAAATTTTTCTACTGAGTTCGAACCGTGCAAAGAGGCTCAGGACTTTGTAGGTGATTTTCGCGAGTGCCGTGGTTCGGTCGGTACCTCAGCAAGATGCAGCGTGAGGACTTCTCTCTTTCCGGCGAACTTGCCACGATGGATGGCTCGATGAGAATATGTGCCAATGCCGAATCCTTTGTTCCTCCGATCGAAGGGAGAATTCCAGAACTCTGGAATCCTATCCAAGTCTCGGAAGATACGGCGGATGTAGGCGAGGGTTCAAATGCAGGCGACGGGGGTGAAGAGGTCGACCAGCCCGATTCTTCGTTCGGAATTTCTCTAACCGACTGCTATGCATTTGATTATAATTTGTGATAGGCCAAATGTGGCCGTTGTATGTATGTGTTGCGACCCTTAGGAGGTCGCGTGACTTTATGTTTTCGGGATCGGCCGTTGGTGGCTTTCGAATCCCTGTTATAAATGCCTTTTATGAACTATGCGTTTTGATTTATACTTTCGTCAAGTGTAGAGGGTTTGAATACGTGTAGTCACTTCGCATTCAATCTCTTTTTTTGTCGCTAGCCCGTAGGTCGCTTTGTAGCGAACGTTAGGTTTGTAAGCGATAAGAGGCAAATTTTGGGATCTCGTATTCTGGATACTTATGCCTATGAGATGTCTTAGATACCAGCAAGACTGGGTTTAGGGCAAGACCTAGGTCTACTTTTGGATTAAAGCTGTGCGATGACAAATCGGCTTTCGTTTTGCTTGTTTGCGATTTCGACCTGACTCGTACCGTTCTAGAATCTGCGAAGTGCTTATCGGCTTATATGATTCGTTTGGATACGAGTCGAGCTACTTCCTTTACGAAGAGCTAACCAAAATTTGGATTTTTTGTATAGCGCGCTATGATATCCTTGTCGGATACAAAAGGACTCCGTTAGAAGCCGGTCTACGAATTTGATTGAGTGAAACGTTTCTATATTTCTCCGTCGGGGCCAATCGACGGAAGCGAATTTTAGAGTCGCGGATGGACTGTTTGGTGGAGTTTTTAGAGTCGCGGATGGACTGTTTGGAGGAGAATGGAGAATCAAGACTTTTCGGGAACTAACGAT
Source organism: Raphanus sativus (assembly GCF_000801105.2). NCBI lineage: Eukaryota > Viridiplantae > Streptophyta > Magnoliopsida > Brassicales > Brassicaceae > Raphanus > Raphanus sativus. The sequence continues at coordinate 27,603,432 of NC_079514.1, read as the reverse complement.
GTATCGCGTTCCTCAAAGATATGATTTTCGTTTTCCTTAGTGTTTACGCGTTGAGTAAGCGTTTGAATCAAAAGAAATTATAATTTATGATGTAGATTACATGCGAAAAGTGTTTTGCGGGAGTACAAGGATATCCGTCCCCATCTCCCCCCCCTTTTTGGCGAGGGGATAGCTGAACTCGTCGGGTTGCGACGAGCTGCCTACGTACCTCTTACGAGGATCAAGCCATCTCGTAGTTCTGTTTCTATCACGGTTGTTATTACTCCACGATTTCTGGCGCCTTGACTGTTTCAGCTAAGTCGGCGTCGCGTCGGGAGTTGGATCATTTGTTTTTTCGGCGATGGACTCGAGGATTTTCCACTATCCTGAGTTGTGGCCTGTTCGGACAAATCCGAGTTGCTTTTTGCTGAGTTCTCGGAGGTACTCAGGTTCTTCTTGGTTCGCTTTGGGTTAGCTACTGGGGCGTTCCGATTGCTGCGAAGTTTATGTTCGGCTAGGAAGCAGAGTCGCGACTGTTTTTGGCTTCCCCAGATTACCGCTGTTCCAGTTGGTGTTGGAAACTTGACGCCGATATGGTAAGTGGACGGGACTGCCTTCATGGCATTTATCCAAGGAGTTCCCATTATGGCGTTATAGATAGCCGGGTTATCCACTACCGCGAATTCGACGATCTTCGTGACTTCTTTAGCCATGACCGCGAGTCTGATTTTTCCGAGGGTCATGGATGTGACGCCCGAGAATCCAGTTAGTGGTCTTGGCTCTGGGATGACTTCTCCGAGGGGTATGTTCATCCTCTGCAGAGTGTCGCGGAACATGATATTGACCGTGCTTCCTGTGTCGATGAGGATGCGGCCGACTTCGAGATCTTGAATCACCAAGTCGATGACCAGAGGATCGTAGTGGGGTTTATCGAGTCCGGTCGTATCCTGTTCCTCGAAGGTGATTGCGTGACCGGGAACGTCGTCCTCCGGACACCATCCGGGGCTCGTCTCGGCCTTCCGTCCGTAGGCTTTGATCGACGAAACAGAGTCTTGGTAAAAATGCGATCCTCCGATGACCATGTTGATCCTTTGGCGGTTGTTGTTGTTTCCTTCGCCATCTTGTCTCCGTTCGCGTTTTTCGCCCGATTGAGTTCCAGGAGCGTTATTGGGATTGGCTCTGTCGGTCCTCGGCGGACGGTCAGAATCTAGGATCAGGTCTTTCATGCTCTTGTCCGTTGCTAGTTTGCCGTCGAGCAGCTTCATAATGAGTCTAGCGCCGAGGACTTTGCAGTTGGCGGTGGAGTGACCTCTCGTCTGATGGAACTCGCAGCTGGAATTGTCCTTGTACGAGTTCCGCGTCCAGGTGTTTCCGGAGGTCCTCCCTTGTTCGGAATTAACGGCGTAGTTATGTTCGCCTTGGACGTCTTCCCCTTCGTGATGGACGTATTTGTCGTTACGAGAGGTTTTCTTCTTGCCGGACGCTTTCGGCGGTCCATGCTTTTGCGCTAGGATTTTCATCTCTTCTTCCATGATGATGAAATCCGTTGCCTTGTGGAGAGTGTCCTGGATGGTGCGTGGCCTTTCCAGAGAAATCCACTTTCGGAATTTCGATTTGTACCAGAGGTTCTTCCTCAGGGCGTCGATGGCGACTCTGTCGCTGAGGCCTGTTACCCTGGACATCACGAGTTTGAACCTCCTTATGTAGTCGCGGAGCGGTTCGTCTTCCTTTTGAATTAGACTCCAAAGGTCTACGTCGGAAGTTTCCCTGTCCATGAACATGGAGAATTGCTTCAGAAAAGCCGAAGCAAGTTGGCGGAAACTTCCGATGGAGTTTCTTTTCAAGTGGGAGAACCACTCGAGCGCAGCACCTCTGAGGTTCTCGACGAATAGGAGACAGCAGCCGACGTCCTTTTCCCGCTCCGGAAGTTTAGACCTTGCCATCGCAATCTGGAAAGACTGCAGATGTGCTTTTGGGTCTGTGGTTCCATCGTAGGTGGGAAGCTTTATTTTCCCAGGATCTGAGACTCGTGCCTCCGTGATTCGAGAGGTGAACGGAGTTTTTCTCGACTCCTCGAGGAGCAGGTCGATCTCGGGGGCAGTGCTGGTCGCGTGGTGAATCTGCGATTTTACCGCTTTCACCTCGGCTGCAGTTTTGGCGATGTACTCGCGCAAATCGTGGATTTCGTTGGCGCCGCTCGCGCTCCTCTGTCTACGTTGGCGGCGATAGGCCCGAGTCTGGTCCTCAGCCAACCTTTCTTGCTCTGACCAGTAGAGGTCTTCTTCCTCTTCTGTCATGGGTTTTTCGAAGGCTGCCGCCAGTCGAGCTGACTGACTTCGGGTCCTTCTGTGGTGGATGTCGGCGTCTTCGTCGGACGGATCCGATTGATCGCTGACATCTAGATTGATCCTTTCGACGTCGTCTCCTTCGTTGCCCCTTGCGGGAGGTGGAAGGTTGCATGTCGTTTTCTTTTGCCCCGTCGGAGTGGCATCGTCGGGGACGAGTTTCGGGGATTTTCTCGGGGCATCTTTTTCTTGGTCTCCGGGAGTTCCGAAGTCAAGCCTCCTGACACGCCTCACCTTAGTGGATCCGCGCGGGAGTTTGCTTTTCGCTGTTAAGGTATTGACCTGTTTAGCGAGTGAAGCCATTAGTTTCTCTTGTTCTTCCGACCGTTTCTGGGCGGTGGCGAACAGTTCCTTCACCTGGTCCAGCATCGCGGTGTTTGCCTCGGCAGTGACCGTCGATACGTTTCCGGCAGGAGTCTTCTCAGCGTTGGCATCGACGGCTGATTCGTCGTGCGTTTGCTTGTCTTTTTCCGCGTCAACAGACATGCTTAACTGGGCGTGCGTAGTTGCGAGAAAGATAAAGCCGTGAATCCCCCTCCTTCTAGCGCCAAACTGTGGGAACCGAAATTCGCACTGTCGACTTTAGTTAAGTTAAAACGTAGGAAAACTAAGTTGACCTAGTTTTCCCCGAGGATCCCGGCTATCTGCTGGGCCACGCACGACAAAGTTAATACGAGTCTAGTTTGGGAATAAATGCGTAAAATAAAGAGAGCAAAAAGAAAGAATCTTATTTCCGAATCTGCGGAGAGCGTTGGACAACAGGTCGAGATCTCGGCCGCAAGAGCTGTCGATCGTCGCTAGTCTCAAAACCTAGATCTAACCTAGTTGAGTCGCAGCTCGCTAAAAAGGAAATAAACGCCTAAGTTCTAAGTTGCTCTGGAGTGGTTTCTTTCTTCTGATTTCGGATCCCCCTTCCTCTGCTCCTAGCTTTGCTTATATACTCCCATATGACGGTCTATCCCTGATGGGCTGAGTCTGCCGCGGGCTGGACTTTTTCCATTTTCGTTGGCTTTCGCGTTTATCGGAAAAGTTGACATTTATCTTTTCGGAAAGTTGACATTTATCTTTTCGGAAGTTTAACATTTATCTCGTCAGGCGAAGATAATTGTAAACCGTCGCATCTATCCTTTTAGAAAATCGTAAATTAGTCGTCCGATCGGGTTTGGTCCCTTTCGGGCCGTCTTCCGGACTTCCGCTGTTTTTCTACGATTCCTTTAAAAGGATGCTCCTACTTGGATGTCGAGTCTTTCGGAAGATCTTCGATCCATTGCCGAGGTGAATGGTGTTTTAAGATAACCATCGCCGTTTTATACGAAGTCTTCCTGTCCGTTGACGTCTTACGGGTTCCTTGGAATCTTGGAGCAGGAAAAGGAGTTTTGTTTGCGGGATCTCGGAAAGTCGCAAAACACGGATTTCTGGCGACCCGGAGGCCTGGAACTTACACACGAAGACTATCCGTCTGATGACCCGAGCCAGCACGGGGCTAGCCGCCGGCGACCACGACCAGCACGGGCGCTAGCCGCCGGCGGCCACGGCCAGCACGGGGCTAGCCGCCCGGCGGCCACGGCCAGCACGGGCGCTAGCCGCCGGCGGCCACGGCCAGCACGGGGCTAGCCGCCCGGCGGCCACGGCCACGTCCGGAAGTGGGCTGCTCGGTTCCTTCGGCGTGTGCGTGTTGTTTGCGTTTTTAGTTTTCCGTAGGTTTTTCCTTGTGTAGAAAATGTTTCTAGCAGTTGATTTCGAGATGATTAATCTCGAACTTAATTTTTTCCTGAGGTTTCTCGATTAACAATTAGTCTCTCGAGGTTGCTCTAACATTTTTCATGTTTTTCCGAGACTTTCGGACATCGATTTCGTCTTGACCGATTTTGACCCCAACAGACAAAAAGTAGAATTTCTCTATATTTTCCTCTAAAATAGAGAAACTCTATTATAGAGACATACATTAGAGCAAATCCACCTCTATAATAGAGTTTCTTTATTTTAGAGGAAAAAATAGAGGTGTACATTGGAGATGCTCTAAAGTGAACCCTTTTTGAGGAGGTTTTGAAAGGTGTTCAACCGATGTACGCTTAATTTATAGATCACTTGATGAAAGTTGACTGCGACACAGTAAAAAAATCAGAAGTTACAAATAAGAAGCTTTACTGTCGGTGCAAAATATAGAGTTTTAGTTAATGAAAATATTACTTTCGCATCCACCAAGACCAAATCAACAACACCAATGAGATCACCACCCTTCGAGTGCTTTCCAAATCCGCAGAAGCTGAAGATGTAGTGTTGACTGGTTTGAGAAAACGCATGTAGTAGTTTGTGTACTAATCTTGGAGTAGTACATGAAGTGGTACAAGAAGTCATTCACAAAGCTGAGCTGTGAAGCGACTGCTGAGATACATAAGTGGACAACATGGGCTCGGCCTATACAAGTCAGGACGTGGCTATTGAATTGGGTAATCATCTTAAATAGTACATTTAAGATGAGTAAGAACTTCCATATTCTTGAAAGAAGAAAAAGGAAAGATTTCTTAGAACCCAAGATCTAGGATTTAGCAACCACATAAATACCAGGAGGCCGTCAAAGAAAAAAGCACGCGTCCAGGGTATTATTGAGAGAGGCACACAGGTGTGTGGCGTCGTCCCACCAGACAGATGGTGAGATCTGTTGGTGGTTTAATTGTAGAGAACTATACTCTTCATAGAAAGATTGAGTAGTAGTTGCTTTAACCATTGTAATCTAGATAAGAGTGGTAGGCACGAGTGTGTGCTGGATACCATATAGCAATTGTAGGTTGCGGCCTTTTCTAGTAAATGGTTTCTGGACGTGGTCCTGGGGATGTAGGAAACGAACCCCGTTAACAAATCTTTATGTGTTCTTTACTTTATGCTCCTATATGTTTTATATGCATTAGAACACGTAAGACTAGCCACAATACGCATTAACAATTGATATCAGAGCGGGTGCTCGTAGAGACTCGTCTTATTGTGGGTATGATCCTGAACTTGTGGCTAGAAGAAGAGATTTTCATGAAAAGAATCATATTATGAAGATCTAATGTGGAACGTGAAAGAGAGGTCTGCTATGTGTGTTCTAATAACGGCTTGGACTAGGGTTGGTAAGAAGAAAGAAGAGGTTCATCACACGTGCGAAGATTTTTTGTGTTGCAGCAGTCTATGAGAAAGCAAAGAAGTCTGCGACGAAGGTTAAACAAAAGTTGGAGATTTTTCTAGATGCAGTAAAATTCTATTTCACATAAAGACAAGGTGACTTTGGCATCGATTGAGAAAAAGGAAAACATCAGTGGGCCGACCAATGAAGCAAATGTGTCAAAGTTATAGAAAGTCTGGTCTATCACCACATGTGTATTAGAGGAATAAGCGACTTTCATCTATTGAGAAGAGCTTCATAAATTGGTGATGCATGGCAAATCGCAAGCTTCAGAAGTTATACAAGAGTTTGTGTTTAAAGAAGCTAACGTGAAATCACTGAGATAAGCTCAGAGATGTCTCTCCAATTGTGTTTTTATAGTCGAAGAGATGTGTCTCAGTGTCTCACTGTCCTGCCATCTCAGACAAAGAAAAGACTGAGTTGAGTTTGATTTTTCCTCTGAGAGATAAGCTTGAGTGGACCATCGAAAATGTGTTACACCACTAAAAAAAAGGAAACGTGCTACAACCACCTTGGCTTAGAAGAAACAATTCAAAGTTGATGGTATCATGTGAAGCTGATGGCTCTGTTTTTGCATGTGATCGAATGGAGAATTTGAGTTTGTACTCACTGCAGGAACTCTTAAAGGCGAACTTAGAGAAGCAAGATGCTGGCTCCGATATGTGATGTTGAAACCATCTCCATGTTGATAATAAGTCAATCATCAGTTCTCAAAGTACAATGATTTGGAGGCAGAAAAGGTTTGTGTTGCATCAGCTTATGTGGTTAAGGAGAGGGCTCAGAACACAAATAAGATCATTGGAGAGAAAAGGAAAGCTTTGCCTTAAGAACGAAGAGAACATGGGTTCAAGTATTGGCTCAAAGGCGTTGAGAGCAGTTAATATATCAGTTTACAAGGTTCAAAGCATGAAGCGTTTGCAAGCATCTATCAGCAACATAAGTTAACTAGCCCATTGAAGGAGGGAGAAGAATAAAGTGGAGGATTCATTTGCGGTAATTGAGTTTGATTCAAAGAACAAAGACTGGTTTTGGTTTTGAGACTAACAATTGTTCAAATAAACTCGTGTGAGAAATGAAAACTTGTTTCTACGTGACTGCCTTTGGAATTTGTTCTATCATCTGAACTGAGTGTGAGTGCAGAAGAGAAGGAAAACAAGGGTAGTATGGCATCAAGCATCAGTGTTACTATGGTTCCTGTAATTCACGGAGAAGACTAAGGTGGTGCAGGAAGGCTAAAAGGTTCTTATTTTCAGATAAAACACTTACGAGTTCTTAGAAAAAGAAGACCTACTACTGCAACTGAAGATCTGGCTCTAAGGAATAAAAGAAGAGATGGTTCTGGAGAAACTCAAGAGTTACCGATGCTGAGAATTTAAAGTCTAAGGTTGTTCAGTGGGATTCACGAGAAATGGCAGAGACTATGGAATTGTTGCTTCATCAATTCTTTTTTGTATTCCTGGCTGTGGTATGCTGGTGCAGAGAGACTTCTGGGTTCAGAAAAGTAGAAAGTTATAAAGAGTATTTGCAAAGATCGATCATAATTGTGCGTCAAGTTCAAGAAGTCCTTAGCTAGTGGTCTTCAAAGTGATTTAAGAAATGTCTACTGTACCTGAGAAAAGTGTTGGCTCATCTTGGGTTGTGACATATAACAAAGATCTCAGCATATATATAGCAGAGATTCCGTGAGATTGCTTTGTCTTAACTTTGGTTTATTTGGATAATGGGTTGAAGTCGATGAGGTAGAGATGAGAAGACAAATGAACCAGTTTATTACTTAGGGATTTGACTTCTATTTAAGTAAGCATCACGTGATCTCATCACATGCAAGATAGACGGAGAAAAGTCAAAATTGATTACTGAGAAGAGAGATGAAGCAAATACGGAGGTTCATAATCTAGAGATGGGTTATTCAGTAAGCATGCCATTGAAATTCAGAGAGGCTTCCTGGTCTGAAACTTGTTCCAGTTGGCTGTCCTTACACTGAAAAATTTATGTGCTAAGAATGACAGTGTTATGTCTCGTGAGAAGGAAGCAAGATCGGTTTGATTGGCTCTGTTTCTGATCATCTCAGTCTAAGTAGCGCTGTTGCGGAGTGTATTGATGGTGTTAAGATGTAGAAAGAGATTTGTTGATGCAGACTGAGTTTGGCCGTTTGGGCATATTTTCTTGGACGCAAACATTCAAGACCAATCTTGTGAAGCTGTGTTGAGCAGATGTGATCAGTTTAAGTCGTCATGTGAAAGGATGTCTCAGGTTTCAATGGTGATGAAGATTGAAGAGGAAATAATTGCCTCGTCTTGAATCTGGATAGAGTGGAACATGAAGTAAAACATGTAAGGGAACACAACAGAGAGCCAGAGAAAGAAAACATGCAGATGATGCCTTTGGTAGATGTGCTAAGACTGCTAAAGTTGAAGCTGAGTATCAAAGAGTTCTAAAGGACAGAGTACAAAGGAAATTTCAGTACTTTGCAAAAGGTGGATATTAAGTGTTCAAATCTTGTAGACGGTGGTGAGTTAAGATTCCGCTGCAACTACAGAATGTCTATAAGCTAGACGAAACACAAGAAGTTTGCAAGGGTTATAAGAAGATTCTTCAAGATTCAGTGCTGTTTACGAGGTTTACTTGGTATGAGAAAGCTATGCTTTAATTTGCTGCTGAAAATTTGGAGTCAGTTTTGAGTCAAGGTCATGGGTTCTCGTATTCTTGAACACGTTACAAGAGAGTACACCGGTTATGTTTAGTTTGGAGTTGATGTGAAGTTACATGCAACAGAAGATGATTATGGTTCATGAGAAACGAGACTGGTTGCAAGTTGATTTGATGAGCTGAACTAAAATAGATGCATGAAATAAATGGAAGACAGAGATTCAGAGGGTACTGGTTGTTGTGAACTGGTGAAAATTGTTCAAGATTAAAGCAAAGAAAATATTGTTCAGCCAATGTACCAGTGATTAAAACAGAAGATTGAGGGAGAGACATGCTTCAATTAACACTGATGAAAGTTTGAGTGAAGGCTCAAATATAAAGGAGATAAGAACTTGAATTCTACATGATGTGTTATGTATCAGGAGGTCTAACCTGCCATATATATGTTGGGGTTCAGATTGTCTGCAACAGTCTCAGAGATTATCAGAGAGAGAGAGACGCCAACAAGGCCTCGTCGGAATTGGTCAAGTCTGTGTCGAAACCTCTATGTTAAAATATTCCAGTTATGTGGCTATCTAAGAACAAGTCAAAGTGAGAAGATCAAGTCAAGAGAAGAAGAAGAAGAAAGAGCTATGAGTCATGCAAATTAGTTGAAAGGAGTAGAAGAACACGAGTTCTTGAGCTGAGAAAGTGGTGGTGAGAAGCCTTGAAAGGTCAACTAAATTTGAGGAACCGAGTGCAACGTATCATGTATCAAAAACTGTACCAGAACCTGTGACAGATTCTAGATGAAACCATGATGACATTGGATGTTCCAGAGATTGATATTTTCGCTGACCAGGAATACTAAATTCGATCTCATGAAAGGGCAACTACTGAAGAAGATTGGCTAAGTAAAGCTCTGTTCTTTTTTTATTTGCTGCAAAAGATATGGACTCTCAACTCGAGTTAAGGAAAGTGTTTGAATAAGATCAGTGGTTGTTCTTGCTTCTTATTTGTTGACGTTGAGGATTAAAAAAAAGGAAGAAGGGGGCATTGTTTGTTGAGTAACTCGAAGAGCGAACGGTGGAAGAGGCAACTTGTAGACACATGGCGTAGTTGCTGACATGTGATGTGTAGAAAAGCTTGATAACCCATAGTTAACCTTGATCCTGAAGAGAAGTCAAGTCAAAGACTGTACGAGAAGTACTTTGGGTTCTCTGATCATACGGTGTTGAAACAACTCAATGAATTAAAAACTGGTGTTGGTAGAAACATGATGGAGCTGAGTGTTTACGGAACTGTCTTCAAAGTTGGAGCATCATGATATGTTTCGGGGGTTGCAGGTTTCTGTAAAATGCAGAAAAATATTTAGCAATTTTATCAGGTTCCCAAGAATATGAACAGAAAGAGATCTATCAAGAGAGAAACAGAGAGGCTGTCTGATCTGGTACTAGTTTGCAAGTGGCTAATATTAAGATGAAGAATTGTGGCTGGGGGGAAGTCTTGGCTGGATAGATATACATGGTCTCAGTGTACTTTGAATTTTTGCAGGCAGATACTGTATTTTTGGGTTGTGATCAGATGATGAGACGTCAAAACACTGGAACTACAACACAAGCTAGACCCGATTTCATTGGAGATAGTTTATTTTTGTTAGCGGATGAGGTGTAGAAGGTGATTCGGCAAGCTGGATTTCATTCCTTTTCCCATGACGTGTTGCTTGAATACTGTTGCTTGAACACCAAGTTTAGTTTAAAGAAGTAGGTTAACACAAAGGCTAAACTTCTGAGACAAAGCAACTTTGAGATGAAGATGAGTTGCACCTTTCAGCACATGACAATGGATCTTATTAGAGTTTCGTGGTGGCTGTGACATGGACGGTCTTGTTTTCGGTCATCTGCGAAAGGATATGCAACCATAAAAACATGATAGTCGTTGGTCGCATGCTGAAAAAGAGAGGATCGTCTTGTTTTTCAATAAACTCTTGTCTACATGATTGATGATATGTCTCTGGTGAATGTGAAGCGAACAGTTTCAGGAAAAATGAGGATATGGAAGACGCCATGTATTATTCATGAAACAAGAAAACTCATGCTAAGCACTTGGATCGGGATGGTTCGATCTAGACAACATGTTGAGCTATAGAAGAAATGGTTGAGGCTTCACTTGGATTGGCTTTTGGAAGGCAGAGAATGCAACACGAGGAAATGATTGCTCAGAATTGCTACTACATTAGCAAGACACTGTTCTGTGCGTACGACAGGCTTTGATCCTGTGCTATTGGCGACAGCGGTGTCTGGTTGATGTCAGGATAGCTGATTCTAAGTGATTCTCATCTACGAAGGCTCTTGTTATTTTTAGAGAAGTTTGAGTCATATATTCTCTTTTCTTGGAGGCAAGGCAGTCAGTTTTTTCTCAGAGCTGATTCAGATCAAGTTTGCATTAGAGATGCTGGTGGAATAAGATGATAGTCTGAAAATTACTTGCAGACAGCTGTTTTGGATACTGTTATAAACAGAGTACGACAGGGAAGACATGTTCCAATTAAAACTGCTGTGTCAATGCATAGGGATGCAAGGGAACAACTAAATCTTAAATGTGAAACTGTGAGAAGCGTCATCAGTTTTTCTGTGTTGTTTTAACTTAGTTGTGCACTCAAGCAGGGAGAGATGGCACTAGTACATCTGATGTGCGTACTGGGAGAAAGATGTGTGATGAAAATAAAGCTAAACACATGCAAGAGTTATTTTCCAGCTAGGATCAAGGGAGAGGTTTTGGCGTTTGGTTCTGAGAATTTATATTGAAGAATGTGGTTGGGTTGAGTATTACTTGGATCTGATACACGAGACTGGTTGGATGTCAAAGAAGGTAATAATGTGGTCCACTACTTTGGCTTTACAGGAGCTAAGAACCTAATGCTTGAGTATCAAACTAAATTAAAAAGGGAGCGAATGAAGATGATTGATTTTGATACTGAGATAAGATACTTCCAGATGTTGTACCGAGAAGCATTGAGAGTAGTGTTTGGATTCTAAAACTTAGTCACCAAGGGAAAGATTATTAGTGTTGTGTTGACTAAATTGAGAAGGTGCTTGGATTCTAAAACGCAGTCATCAAGGGAGAGATTGAAGATGTAGTGTTGACTGGTTTGAGAAAACGCATGTAGTAGTTTGTGTACTAATCTTGGAGTAGTACATGAAGTGGTACAAGAAGTCATTCACGAAGCTGAGCTGTGAAGCGACTGCTGAGATACATAAGTGGACAACATGGGCTCGGCCTAAACAAGTCAGGACGTGGCTATTGAATTGGGTAATCATCTTAAATAGTACATTTAAGATGAGTAAGAACTTCCATATTCTTGAAAGAAGAAAAAGGAAAGATTGCTTAGAACCCAAGATCTAGGGTTTAGCAACCACATAAATAACAGGAGGCCGTCAAAGAAAAAAGCACACGTCCATGGTATTATTGAGAGAGGCACACAGGTGTGTGGCGTCGTCCCACCAGACAGATGGTGAGATCTGTTGGTGGTTTAATTGTAGAGAACTATACTCTTCATAGAAAGATTGAGTAGTAGTTGCTCTAACCATTGTAATCTAGATAAGAGTGGTAGGCACGGGTGTGTGCTGGATACCATATAGCAATTGTAGGTTGCGGCCTTTTCTAGTAAATGGTTTCTGGACGTGGTCCCGGGGATGTAGGAAACGAACCCCGTTAACAAATCTCTATGTGTTCTTTACTTTATGCTCCTATATGTTTTATATGCATTAGAACACGTAAGACTAGCCACAATATGCATTAACAGAAGCCTTGTCACAACGGTCTCCCTACAACTACCAGCCTTCAATCCGACACCGGAAGTTGCGAATTCTCCAATAGTGCACCGGATTTGATAGTTAAAAATTATTAAAAAAATCTGATGAATCGAGGGTTTCGGAAGGAGGCAAATATATAGTGAAAGCAATAGAAAGTTAAGGATGGGAAGCTCAAGGGATGAGAAAATAGTGGGATTCTATTATTGATATCATCATTAAGAACAATGAGTAAATCGCTTGAAACGGGCATACTACCCTAACGGCAACTGTGTCTGGCGACCTCTAAGAAACAAAAGAAAGGAGATGATGGATTAAACTTATCTTGTAAAATCCATTATTCAATAACAATCGCAAATTAAGGGTAAACGAAAGTTGCGTCTTTGTTCAGAAAGATAAGCTGATGTGTCAGCAAAAGCCCCTATGATATTGATGACGTGGAAGGCTGAACAGCCAAAGAAGACAACTTTATATATATAGATTTAATTATTATTCATTTTCTTTATATTTCATATTTACTTATTATTATTTTTTAATAATGTCAGCTGGCTTCTTTTGAAAAATATTACATTTAGTTTTTTGAAAATAATAAAAATGTAAACTAAATATAAACTGTTCAACAATCTCCTCAAAACTATAAATTGTTTGAGTCTTCCAACAATCTCCTCAAAACTTGTCGTTTTCAGGTCAAGAAACTGTTCAATTGAAGCAACATTCTGAATATATCTTTTCCTTGGTAAGCTTTTCAAGAACTTTTTCACAACCTTTGATTCATCAATCGTCTCTCCCAAGGCTGCTGACTTTGATGTGATCTCAGAAAGCTTTCCCACGAAAGCATCAATGTTATCTCCATCGCTCATCTTTAGTTTATCAAAATCAGCCATCAAGGTTTGTAGTCTAGCCTCTCTTACTCTCTCTGCTCCGAGATTACGCGCCTTTATTGCATCCCAAACATCCTTTGCAGTGTTAACGACACCAATTTGTAACACCAGGGCTTCCGGTATAGATTGAAACAAGAACGCTATCGCCATATTGTTCTTTTTCATATCCTTGCTTCCAGGGTCGATGGTTTCCCACACCTCGCTAACCTTAAGAGCAATCGTCATCTTGATGCTCCATACGGTGTAGTTAGATGCAGTTAGCATCGGGAATTTGACAGCAGAGTGTCCTGGTTCTTTGTTCTTCTCGATATCAGGTTTCTCGTCCGTCATAGCTGTGGATGCTTTGTATTAGTTGTTGCTAAGATCTTTGTATAGCTCTGATACCAGATATTGAAACACAAGATTAATAAGAATTCTTTCTCTTATTCACTCAATCAATCAATAGCTTTAAGAACAAACCTCTTAAGCTTTTAGGTCTCAACAATCATAAAACTCTGTCTATCATCAAAGCCACACTCGGCATATATATACTCAACACTTATCATAATCCTAGTTGGTAAACACAATATATTAATGACCTTTATCCTTCAAGATCATTATCCAACTAGGCTTCATGTTTATCTTATCTCTTAAGGTTCAAGTTAACTCCAACATTAGGTTCTGCAGAATTTTCACTATGTCACAATCACTAAGATTATATCCGAGCCTTTTATATCTGGTCCATCTCCTGACAGCTTTGTAATTGTAACTTGGTCTTGTTAGCTGAGCAGATGTATTTAGAGGGATATATTACATAAGCCCGTGAACAGTCATAAACATAACATCTGTCACAGCCATTAACGCTGCGTACAAACCATATAGACAAGTGAATACTAGGAGGAAAAAGTATGACGTAAAATAATCCGATAGTTTCAGCCAAAAAATACATTGAAATTAAAGAAAAAAATAAGTAATTGTCAAACGAATGAGGACTAAAAGAGAACCTTGACGTAGAAAAACGTATTGAAGAAATGACATCTAAAGTACTTTTGAGGATCTCTACTTTCTCTCTCTCTCTTTCAGCAATTCGAGATAGAGATTCATGACCTATAAAAAGAACAAACTGAAACACCATATATCAATGCAACAAAGGAGTTTAAGAAAACATATGAAAAATGAGAAAACAGAATAACAACCACATCATCATTAAGCCAAGCACACAGTTTGAGGCATTGTAAAGACTCTCCACGAATTTCAATGCCGGAATTTTTATGCAAAACCAAGACCTTCATTCTAAGAGCAGGGGCAATACAATTGGTAAAATTCCTAAATAAGTCAATCACATGATGACTTGGTGGAAGCTTCTAACAAATACCTATTTCTCATAGAGAAGGCACTTTTGACTTCAGCTTCTTCCTCTTATTTGAGCGGGGTAAAGAGTTCATGAGATACCTTAAACAAATCAATAAAACAAGTTTCATTAACAGAAAACATGACAACTGTTCGTAACAATGTGCTTTGTAGACAAAATACAAACCAAACTCAATGTTAAACAACTCTTGATTCTAAACATCACTCTAACATCCTAAAGGTAAAAGTAGATACTCTATAACTGTTATTTGCATCAACTAACACTGGAGCAAGAAGAGTAGTATAATCACCATCTCAGCTCGCTTTTTCTTCAAACAAGGAGATCGAAGTATCAAGGGTACTCTCAAATAGCTAGTAGTTTCATCAATTTGGTCGGGGTTAGTAAATCTTCAAAGAACCGGTACAACCCAATGTACTTTCGGGTTCGGGTTCCAATAAGTTATTCGGGTTAAAAGTACCTGATTTATACCTACTTTGTAACCAAAACATAAGTAAAAATCGGTTTTTTGGTTTTAAAATACTTGATTTGTACATATTTTGTAACCAAAATATAAACAAAATCAATTCAAATCAAGAAAGGAAAACCTTGATCTTTCAAAATCAAATGAAAGGTAAATATATTATTGATAGAAAGAAAACCAAATAAATGAAAACATAAAACGAAAAACTAAGTTCTCCTGAAATTAGAAACATTGTTCAATGAAACAAAACAAAAATATAAAAACTTCAAGCTTCAACCGCCAACTTCAACCATAAGTCTTCATGTAATACCACTGACCTTCGTATAATAGATATTTATTTTAGATGTTCAATATATCTAAGTGTATTTTGGATAAATATTAGGAACTGAGATCATGTTTGGTACAAGATCTTTTTGGGGTTTTGAATATTTCGAGTTCTATCGGATATCCATTTAGATTCGGGTTCGGTTCGAATAATACCTACAACCCAAAATACCATAAAATAAGATCCATTCGTTATTTATATCGGGTTCGGATCGGTTCAGATCGGTTCAATTTCATTTTTATCGGATCGGGTTCGGTTCGAATTTTTGGGTTTGGTTTATTTGCCCAGCCCTAAGCAGCTTGTTCCAAGCTTTAATCTTCATCAACCAAATCAACCACTTCATGTATGGGTTTGCTTGATAAATTTTTTGCTTCATGACAAATCCCTACACTTGGACAGCAAACACTTGTTGTCTTCGGAGTAGGACCTGAATCTAAGAAATCCTCTGAAACGGGCGTGAAATTCTCAGACTTTATCTCTAGAGTGTCTAGACTTGTCCGAGAATCTGTCTTGACTCACGATGCGCTTTCGTTTGTTAGCTGCTGCATAAGCCATGTTGGGGGGGGGGGGGGTCGAAATCGGTGAGGAGAGTAGAGTAGCCCTCTCAAACGCAAGCCGTTCGTCTTGTTCGCAGAGAGACTAGGGTTTATGAGTCGCCAGCAGCCATTTCAAAAATTCAATACTTTCAATAAGAGCAAGTTGAAATACAATTTTACGATTACAACTCATTAGTGTTTGTAGAATTTATGCTATTAGGCAGAGCTTTAGTTCAATTGGAATTTAACTCGCCAAACCGTACCAAACCAAAATTTGGTTAGTTCTTTGTGAGAAGTTTGGTTCAATTCGGTCGATTTATAAAAAACTGAAGTTTAGTTTTGTTTGTTAATTGATTAGTTCGGTGTTTCAAAAAAATAAATAACAACTTATATTAATTTACTACAATTAACATAATCAAGACTAACCAAGAACAACAAGAGAAAAATTATTAAAGTAATTAGAATCTATAGAAGAAACATTACTATTAAACTCATCATAAAAGTTTTTTAATATTTTATCGTCGGCAAAATTTGATGATATAATAATTAATTGTAGGATTTCAAGATATGTAATTTTTAATTTTCAAACGTTTTTATTTACATCTTCTTATATCTATATATATATAAAGAAAAGCACTCTCTTCTTTGAGAGTGCCACGTCACTAATTCAATTGCCCAGAATGCAACACCTGTCCAGTTTGTAAAAACACACCGTTTCATTTATTTATGTTTGTGTTACGTCTGGGCTTTCGTTTTTTGTTGTTGTCACAGTTTTGGTTTATAAAGCCCAATCTTTGAAACAAAGAGTAAGTCATTACCTGAAACGCAGAGTTTTTGATTCCTGTTCTTCTTCCACACTGAATCGAGAAGGCTTCTCCTTCGATCTCAGATACCAGCTATGGAGTTTTGAGATTTTCAATCCACGTGATGATTCGCTTTGTAGATCTTCAATTTCGATGTTTTGCCTTCTTTTTTATCAACGGAAACGTTAACCATAATGGATTTTTACTCCCTGCTCTATCACTCGGAATCTGTATATATACGTCGCAGGTGATATTTCTTGGCAAATCACTTTGAGATTTCCTATTATTACTTTAAAGTTTTTAATTTCTTTGACACTTCTGATTTCTGATTAAGTGATTCCTTGGATCTTTTATTACTTTCCTGTTTCCAGTTTATTCAAATCAGTTAATACTCTCTTTAACTTCCCTTCTTTCAGCTTTTTTTTTTAAATCACAGGAAATGGCGACCTTCACGCCGCTCTCGGAACCACCAAATGGCAGGTTTTCATTCTTTCACTCTTTCTCTGCTCTCATTTGTGTAACGTTTATTGATTGTCGGTATCGTTTCTCTGTAGTTAGATGAATTCCAACGAGCTGTTCAATCTAGCTACGACAATGGTTTGAAAAACGAAATTCGAGACAGGCATCGTGAGAGTACTTTCGCTATGGAGACTCAGGTCGTGAAGATAGAGAAGTCTCACAAAGAAGCTAGCAAAGGAACTCCGAGACAGGTTCGTTTGGACGAAGATGATCAAGATGATCATAATGAGCTTGCCCTTTTCTTGGCTGAACCATCTGACCCTGAAAGGAAACAACTTTCCACAAATGGTGTAAAAGTAAATCAGCTTCAAGGACATAGAAGGATGGCGAGTGCTACTGATGATATCGGTGCTTGGATTGCGGTTTCTGATGATGGGGTACTCCACAGCTTTGACGAGCCGTTTGTCCGACCTCCATGAAAAGTTCCCAACTTCTCTGGCTTCTTGAACTATATGGAGTCTGGCTCCAAAAAATCCGTTTGAAAGTGGAAGGCCTTAGATCGTCAAGGAGACTCTGATACTGCACTGTTACCTATCCAAACTAACCAACCAAGATCTTCCAACGTAAGATTTTTTCCCTTTTGTTTACAGATCTCTTACTAAGAAGCTTTCTTACCTTTCCAGCGAAATGAATGTTTTGATAGGGACAAGATCTGTATGGAGTGCGAAGAGGATTGTTTTAAAAAGCAGCTTCGCGGTTGGTATGGAGTTATGCAGAGGCAATCAAAATGGTTTCAGTGTCAAATCCGTAGCAAATCCGTTCAAGCTGCAATTTAAATTCTTCTTTTACGTGTTCGTATAGGTAATATATTTTCTCTTTGCATTCATACATGTGTAATAGAAACCAATGCTTAAGACTTATAAGATGACCTGTTTGTCATTGCAGTGGTAGTGGAAGATCACATATGTAGAGAAAGACAGGTACGGAGGACCACGTAGAGTTCATAAGTTCAGCATAATCGTAATAGAGTGATCATTTCGGAGGTAGCTTAGTTCTTTTATAGCCTTTCAAATGACTTGAAATTTTTGCCAACTCCTCTTCTCTCATCATATCTTAACATGACCTGAAGAATGCAAAATCCATTGTTGATTGGTTGACTGGATATATATGTGGAACCACAGTTCGATTTTGCCCTGTGAAATATGAACAGTGCAAGGAATCTCCAAGACAACTATATTACAGTATGAAAGACGGTATGATTCAATTGCATAGATAATGAATAGTCGTATATTTGCAGTGAACTTTTTAGTCGACTTATGTGATCAAGTTCTTGAGATGAGATAGTGATTATGTTATAGACTTTGCCTGATTAATCTTCATCTCCTTTGATCTTTCTTGGGTAGTTCTTATGATCTTATCAAACCTCTGGGTTTACAATGTTCTCATCCTCGCTCGATTTACCCGTCCCTGTCTCATTTGTCTGTTGGTTAAATTTGCTTCACATTTTAATTGCATTACGGATTACAGGTTGCTGACTACTATGGAGATAAACTCCATTTTGCTTAGGCTAAAGAGATCGCATGAAAGACGAGTTATGCAAAAGGAGCACATGAGAGGTTAGGCAGGTCCAGTGGTAGATAATCTTCTCTAGCTATTTTTTCAAAGTCGGTGGTGAGATTGGAGGAGAATGGTTACCTTAATCATTATAAAGGTGATGTTTGTGAGTTATTTGTGCTTCTTGCAATGGCTGCCCTCAAACCAGTGAACTCCAAGTAAATTCTCTGATTTGACTTAATGTGCTTCTTGCAATGGCTGCCCTCAAACACAAGAGGTGATGTTCTGTGATTTTTAATTTCTCTGATTTGAGATTAGTGTGCTGCTCTGTTTACAGATTCAGTTGACTTACTTTGATCCAGGAAGCTAAGTAACAACGACACCAATCTCATTTTCTGACTAAAGATGCAGGTGGGGTGTTCAGTCCTCTAATTCAGGTTGTTCTGCTAAGAACAACATTTGCGCTTACACGTTTCAGTATGTGGATGGAAGTGGCACCTCAGGGTTCTTCTTCTCTGATTTCTTGCAGTTTGACATACGTTTGATTACTATGACTCTTGGCCAGACATATTGTCTCATTCTTGATTAAGTGCTCTGCTTTTCACTGTTATCTTCTTGCATCGCTAAGACAATGATGAGCCCAAGGCTCAAGCTTTTTACCAATGTCACCTTCCCACTTGGCTCAAAGAATTTTTTTTTAATATACATGTGGTCTATGGATTTAGATTTATGAACTATGGAACACATCTGATTCCAAATTGTTTCAAAGGAACACGTTTGAGATTTTTTGTGTATCTCTATCATCTATAGATTTCCACTACAAATAAGAAATAAACAGAGCTTAACGTGACTGCTGCGACAAAAATAACTATGAATACACAGGAATTGAAAAAAAAAGAATTGATGCATGGAGATAGTTCCTTTACCTTGACTGTTGAGAAAAGTGCCTGCAGTTTCGGCACTGAAGTGTCAAGATGATCTTCTTCGTCATCTTAGCCAGTTCAACTGATAACACAATACCCATCACCCTTAAAAAAATTCTGACACAAAAAAACATAAAGCAAAATAATCCCAACTTTAAAAACACCAATAAAATATTTCATATGATTTTGATCTGAAAGGGTCAAATACAGACTTATAAAAACAACTCAGCCCCTAAAACTACTAGATGAATGGCTCACTACATTGATTAAGAATAACTAAAAATTGCTCAACAGATTTAACTAACAGGTCTAATTCAAACACACAAAAACAACCTGTAAGAGAAGAACTGACTATTGTACCTTTGATGACTTTGGTTGTCTAGGATGTATAATTTGTTCAATAACTTTACAACTGCATCCATGCTATTTGGAACGCTCCACCAAAATTTTACCATCTCCCTGGAACACTGTCTTTACGACATTTACATGATTCAGTTTAAAGCACATGTGATAATTGCATATATTGGTATCGATAATGATCTGTCACTCATGTAGAAATTGCTGCACCATTAGCTCAATAAACACGGCGGTTAAACGTCTGCTTTACAAGTCTTTACCAGAGAAACATGTGAAAGCTCAAACCACAAACGAGCTGCCATTTCAATGTAATGGAGACCAACTGCAACAATTGCTTCTACTTCAAGCAATCCAAGAAATTCATACCATCCCTTAGAATGACTTTGTGGGATCAAAGCTAAAACTGCTACAACAACACGCAGTATCAAACATATCTCCCACAACTTTTTACAACAAAATAATACATGGATTGTTTAATCATTGGAGCCATTTTGCAACGAAGTTTTGGATTTCAAAAGTCTACACAGAACTAAAAAAACTGGTTCAAGTTAACAAAAAAAATAATAAAAAAACTGGTTCAGACAATACTAATCAATTAAAAAAATAACAACCAATTGAACAACAAACAATGCATACACAGAATTTAATATTTTAACCGAAAAACATAGATAAAATTGCTGTAAAATAATTATGAAGCTTAATTCTATTTAAAGTAAAATTAACATAAATTTTAAAATAAATTTGTGCTATCAATTTTACTCGCCCGCCCGCCCGCCCGTATGGCGGGTTTACCCTAGTATATACCAAAGAAGAAGATTATTCTCTTTTCCTCTTGCCACCTCATAAAATAATTCAAGGTGGTGGTGACACGTGTCGAATTTAAAAAACGCACCGCATAATTTATTTCGAGTTTCATCCAAGTTTTTGCGTTGTTGGGCCGTTTCATTGTGAAGCCCATGGCGTGCTGGAATCAACATTTCGTGATGAAACGCGACGTAAACCATTAAAGTTAACGTGAGTGTTTCTTCGCGTCTCCAGAGCCACTTCCGTTGCGCAGTCGATCTTTCGTCTCCTTCGTTGCGTGATACCAGTAACCGACCATTAATCGACCCACGATCTATATATATAAAGAGAAATCATGCTATCTGTTGGTCTTCTCACCTTCACGGTTCTGATTCTAACGTCGTCTCTCTTCCTCTTATAAGCAATTCTTCTGAGAATTGTCTTTTCCTCTTCTGTTCGTCGGTATTCTGAGTTGGGCTTCAATATTTTCTGATACAATCGATTACCTCTTGGCCTCTCCACCTCCTACTGCGAGAGCGGGAGACTTGCCGCAGAGACCAACTATGCCGGAATCTGAGATGTAAGGCCATGTGGATCTTCGACATCGTCTAGAAGCTCCTCACAAATTTAGACTACTACATGGCTCATGGTTACAGATACGATCTCTATTATTGACTGTTGGATCTTTATCCGTTATAAATCTGAAGTATTGAATCAGATATTAAACATAAATCTGTTAGCGTGGTATCTTCTCCACATTGAGATCCCATTTACTGATTAAGATAACTGGTTCTGTTGTAATTGCATCGTTGTTGTTCATGGCATATCGATCGGTTTGACGGAATTATTTTTTTGGTTGAGCATATATCAAACTGAAATCATCTGTTTAAATGGTCCTGTCGGTGTGTCGGTGTCTTCAATGGAGTTGAGAGATGATTGTGATGTTGAGACTGATAATAGAAGTAATAGATGATGTATTTGTGATTTCTAAGAAGTCTAATTTGGATTCAACCAAATATCAGAGCTGTTCTGAGATTCAAGTCAAGTCTGAAGCCGAAACTTCTGTTAACCCATGTAAATGAATTGCTATCTCTTTATGAAATCGTCTAAAGTGCAAGCTGGAGATATGTTACAACTGAATTCACTCACTAAAAAAATGCTCACTGCATTTCCATATCTTAATGACCAATCCCATGATGCATATGTGTAACTGTATATTTTCCAGTTTATGAAGGCAACTTAATTCATGGACAAATAGAAGTATGCAAATAGACTCACACCAGAAAGAGGTATGTTCTTACACACACACTTACGCTTTGTATTCTATTGTGCATAGAGAAAACTTCATATGTTTCCCAACTTTCTTAAGAAACTTCACCATGGTTAAATTTTCAGATGAAGCTATCAAGAATTGTGAGGTGACCATGGTTGGAAAAAAATCGTTATTTGTCATTTTCTCCAGGCTCTTTTACTTGGAAGAAGGCCTTGGAGAAGGTCAACTTTGTGTCTTCTTCCGCAGCAATCACTTAGATACCATGATAAACGTTAGTGATTTTTTTTCCCCTGTTTTTAAAAATGATTTCAATATCTAGATTTAAACACAACCGTCAGAAAGGTGAAATCTTATTTTATCTTCTTTTCTGTGCTCCTCATTTTACAGAATGACAATGCAATTTGATCTGGTTACTTATCAATACTATTTGACGTAGTGAGATTTGGTTTGGGATAAACTAAAATATGTATTTGGAATTATTATGTATTAGTTATCGTTTGTAAAGGGAATATTGTTTTTTTTTATGTAGTCAAGTCTACGACTACAAGTGCTATTTGCTATGCATAGCAAAATTGATTACTGTATTGTATTGTTTCAAAATTTTAAGGTTAATGTTGACTTTGTTTTTGTGACTGGTGACTTTAGAGTCTTCAAGTGTGTCGGTGGAAGATGGGATCAACATGATGCAATTAGTAATATTGAGGTATGAACACTTCATATCTTGCTTCTCTACTTATCACGTTAACTTTTTGGCATTTAATAATTTTAATCTTTTCATCAGGATTATATCTGCATCATCAACAATTCATCAGAGGAAGGCTTAGAGATTGAGTAAGTATCTCCTATTTCCTGGTCTGTCATTTGTTTAGTGTGCATAGGCGAAAATATAACGACAAATGTAATACCTCGGTTCTGTTGAATTGCATCGGTTTTAGCGTACTGGTTGATTTATTTTTTGGTGGAATATAGGTCCGAAGAGCTCCAGCTTTTAAAGCGAGCTTGAGACTGTACAATGCTTTAAAAACACTTTGGTTCTCTATCGTTCTGCAAACCGGTCGGGAGGGCCAAAAGAGGGTCACCAAGACTAATCGCCGAGACGCCACTTACTACGATATATTAATATTGGGTTAGAGCTTTAGCACAACAAAATAGATTTGATGGTTTATCTGCTTATTTGCAGGTGTCCCAGTTTATAGATATGAACGTTGCTGACAAAAGTAGTGGACACCATGTGCTTGCAAAGGGGAGATGTCAAACTGAGGCGCTCTCCTGTATGATTAACTGAATCTTAACGACGCTCTGATAGCATACCAAACAGCCACAAAAGCAGCGGTTCAGATTCAGGAGCGTTTAGGGATAAAACGTTGAAAGCGGCACAGTCAAAGTTTATCCACTTTACCAACATGGGAGAAGAGGCTAAGAGCGTATGATGAAGTTACAGACGTTATGCATAGGAATGTTATTTAATTAGTGACAAAAATAAATAAAATTCTCATGGAGGACTAGACAATGAGAGTATAATATTCTCATGGTATACAAAAATAAAATTAATAATAATAATCCTATAATAGAAAAATTAACGTAAGGTAGCTAATTTTTTAGCACACCTTTGTGTCAAAAGCCAAGAAATCACTAGAGTCAATCCAAAAATATATAAAAAGGCAAGTAAATAAAGTAAACATTTTAACCATCTACGACATATTTTTAACAGATTTTCAACATACAAACAGGAAACTAGTTCTCATATCTATACCAAAACAAGATTCTAATTTAATAAAACTTAATGAATTACAAAATAAGAACTCTACAACACATGAAATGAGAGGAACAAATATAAATGACTTATAAAATTTAGAAACAATTATTCCAAGCAAAGTATTTGATATGATAGGGTATTAAACTCAAGTAAAATTCTGCTCGAAATGTAATACTTTATTAATTTATAATACTTTATTAATTTATAACACTATTAAACTATAACAATTTTTTTCAAATAGCATGAGCGAAATTTCCAACAAATATTATAAAAAGTTCAACAAATGCTAAAATAGTCTGAAAATACATAATTAGTAAAACTAAAAACTAAAGAAAATTCCATTATAAATTGAAAATTTAATATAAACTGGAATAAACATATATTATAAAACATCATTTGTTGTTACATAATATATACTAACTATTATTTATGACATTATCAAAACTATTATATATTACTTTAAAATATAACTTTCTACAATTTTATCACATTATATTTGATTTTGAATTGATTTTACTTGGAGATAGGTGTATTAATTTATTATGGTAATTAATTATTGTAATAATATTAAAATCTGATACTCTTAGAAATAAAAAATATTAGTTAATTTTACTTTATATTTTCTTTAACTATATCAAATTGATATATAAATTTAATAGAAAATATAAATCATTACATTTTTCTTAATTTATTTATTTAATAATTTTGTGTTCTGGAGCAAAAAAAATGTTAGTAGTCTTTTCAATTCAAACCAACGAAATTTAACAAAATTTACGATTTGGTCTTAGAATTAAAATAAATTATATTTATTATTTTCAATATAAAGTAAAATTTTCAAATGCTTTATAAAATAAAATTAAAGTAGTTTTAATGTTAACTCACTCGTCCGTAGGCGGGTTAAATCCTAGCGATAGTATAAAGATACCTTTTCAAGAGAAACTGTACCTTTTCAAGAGAAACTGTTTATTTGTAAAGTTCAAAAAAAAAAATTGATATGAAAGTTTTTTTTATGAACATCTGAATCGATTAATTATGCTATTACAACGATGAGAATATTATAAAGATGATTCTACAACCGATAATTCTACCATCTTATGAGAATACACCCTTAGCTGCAGCACTTTGAGCCGTTCTATAAAATTCATGTTCGATGGTACGTCATGCATCAAGCTGAAGATCTCATATAACCTGTTTTTCCATAATCTGCATAATTTAGTATTTTTTGGAGATTTGAACTCCAGACCTCCGGATTTATAAGCAATTGAATATTTAGTCAAATTAATGGATCAAAGGAGCTTCCATTATTATATAAAATAAAAAATAAGATAATTTTTATCGTTATTATTATTTTTGTCAGGCAAAAAAAAGAAGATAATAACGATAAAAAAAATTATTAAATTATATTTTTAGACAAAACCGACGCGCATTTGCTCTAGGTTGGAGAACGCGACCATTGACTTCATAATCTGAGAAACAGCCACGTTAGAGAACGAAATCAACAATTGCCATGCAACCTTGTGTGGTGTTGTCCCAATCACAACACGTGTTACTTTGCTGCTCCTGCCTTTAATTAGAGAGTTTTTTTGCAGCTCTATGAAGCTTTGGTGAATCTGCGATCACAACTTAATCTTGCTAATCAGGTTTGAGTCTTTTGTTTTCCGTCTTGAAAATTTGATTTTTACATACAAAATAAATAAATTTTTTAGTTACGTGTTTTTATTAGCAAAACCATCACTAGTTTTCTCTTATAGTCTGATGCATATACAGATGAATAACGAACAAGGATTAAGAAAGTACTTGGTGAATTTTTTGTTAAGGTTTATTCTTAGCTAGAACCATATTTTGTTCCTACATTTTAAATGCCATGGCAGTGAATGTTACTAATTTCAGCAGTGCTCGGAAGCAAGAATGGGTTGGATTTGGAGGAAAAAGGTAAGTTTGGGAAAGATGGTTCTTGCAGTAGTTCTTGTCATGTTTTCCGCACCATTCCTTGTTCCTCCACTCATTGTTGCCTCCACGATCGCCTTGATCTCGTCCCTTCCCTATTGTTTTCTCTTGGCGAGCTATGTTTGTACTGAAAAGCTGATGAGAAAACTGCTTCCTGCTACTGCTTTTGGTGGAAGAGGTGACAAAATGGTGCTACTCCACGACAAGGTTGGTCACGGTGATATATATGATGATGGCATGACACGAGTGGCTATGAGTGATCCGTGTTGTGTGCAGGCTGAGGAAGAGGGTACTGCTGCAATTTCTTACAAGGAAGGTGACAATGATCACATAACACCCTTCAGAGTTACTAACATTATGTTTGATGTGTATCAAACCCCTGAGAATATCAGAAAAGAGTCAAAGAGCTTGTTAGAGAGTATTAGAGACGACGAGGGTAGTGCTAATCAATTCCATGGTAGAGGAATCTCTGAAAAATCTTTCGGAGAGGACAACAACGATTCAACAAGAGTTGAAGATCTATCAAGAAAGAAAAAAGTGTATGGAACTGAACTTGAAGGTGGTTTTAGATATATGTGCAGCTTGCAGGTTTTAATAATATGTGACATCATTAGCTTATGAATTTTCAAGCGTTTCTTATATATGCAGGAAGGGCACTTGAGTGTACTACAAAAGAAGCATCTAGACGGAAGGCTGTGGAAAAATCTTCAAATGAGGTTAGGATGTTTTCCATTCATCCTATGATTTAATTACTGAATGGCAACATATATAGCATCATATTTGACCATGCTTCATTCTAGTTTCCATGGTCTTGGTGTGGTGTGAGTTTATTAGAGTTCATGGTGAAGGTGTAATAGCTTATAATAATATCCAAGCAAAGAAGGAACAACAAGAAAAGTAGGAAAGCAACGATACTTTTTGTCAGAGCATGAATTATATATGCAGCGTCTCAAAATAAATATACCATATTGCATATGTTCTTTAAACATTGTGGGAATCTCTTAGGACTTGGTGCTTGTAATAGTATCTGTGAAGCATGCTTGTCTTATTCTTCCTCCTTCGATATAGATATTATGCATACAAGTAATGTTTACTGAGATAGAGGTCTTGGTATGTAGATGAAGGTGTTGTTGTATAGCGAGGAGCAGATATGGGCAAAGATGGAAAAGTTAAGGAAAATAGTAGGATACAGTGTTGCTAGGAGCACGACATATTACGAAGAATTGAAGGCGCTCTATATGTTTATGGGTGTGGAACTGCCACCGTTGATGATGTTGGAGACGGAGAATCAAGATATTGCACATGTTAGTGACAGACTTTGTGCTCTAATGTCTGTTATTGGAATAAAATGAGAGTTTTTTTTCTTCTTTAGCTTCGAGACTCTTACTTTTGGACTGCTCTCAGTCATCGTTTCTCCTGTGTTTAATAAGAAGGTATACATACCAGTTGAGAGATGTTTTTCACTAAGGTGTTGGAGAAATTAAGAGATGAACAAGAGATATGTAGATAAATCAAGATGAACAAGAGAGACTGAGTTAAACTAACGACTTTTCCAGAAAAAGATCCATTCAGTATCAATACGAAATTCCTATTAATAGACCAACAATATCGATAACATTTTTTTTTTTTGGATTTATTTGTGCAACAGGCACAATGAATGAGCATCTTCTGATCAAAAGCCCACAAGCCATGAACTAGTATTGTTTCTTCTTGTCTCAGTACAAACTTTGTTCCCAAACTTCCAACAAGGAGATTGCACACCAAGAGAAAGAACAAAATAAATGAGAATTAAGACCGGGAACTTAGGCAATACTTCCATAATCCATCCTTCCACGAGACGTCGAAGGAACATTCGGGACATGATGGTTGTTAGTCCTACGTCCTCCTGCAAGTCAGTAAGTATCATTTAGAGTCTAAGACCCCAATCAAAGGCTGTAAAGAAAAAAAGAGAGTTATTAGTGAAAACTACGTACCCCAAGGGACACCATTGGTATATGAGCTACTTCTGGGTGAGCGTTGACCCCCATAATTGTTATTGGACGGAGGAAGCTGTGCATTGATGTGATTCCGATCCATCGCCCTTCCAGCATTTTGCCTCCCGTGATTGACCCGCTGCTGCCCTAAGCGACTTGGAGAGTTCTGGGAGACATGAGGAGTGAATTGTGATCCTGGCATAAGTTGGCCAAATCTGGCATGAGGATCATTGCTTGGAGGGCTGCCATTCTCTACTTGCGAAAAGGCTTGATTGACAACATATCTCCTGAATAAGTTACAAGCAAGCAAGCCAATCAGATCCAGCAAGAGTGAAATGAAAAAGAGCATTAAATGATATGCATTAGTATAAATTCAATTTTCCCCATCAGAGCAACTTCAAGTGATAAACAAAAGATCATGTCTGGAGTACAAGTTTCGCTTCCTTTCTACTGGGTCATTAAATATAAAATGGTGTTTTTACACTTCCTAATTGCGTCAGATACACATCAACCAAGATGCCTAATGTGCACAACAAAGCTAAAATCACGAATTCAGGCAGCATCAATATCAAGTATGTGAGTTTCTGCGTTTATAACATAGTACCGATACTCAAAGCTACTACATCGCTTGTCCTGGTAAAAAGTTAATACTTATGGAAGATGTAAGGATGTATGTTCGCTCATTTTAACAGAGCTTCAACCTTTGCAGCATACTTTTCTGCAGGATATCTTTTAGGTTACCTTTGGGTTGCCAGATTTGATGACGAGGCCGAGGCATTACTGTTGAACCTTCTGGAACTGGAGGTATCTGTTGAACCAAGTTGCATACTTCTGCTGAATGCATTAGCAATGGCACTCTCATCTGCGCTATCTTCTTGTAGAAGCAATTCATCACTATACATGTAACAAAAATTGTGCATATTAGAACTTCCAATTAAAGGACTGGAGGTAAACATGTATCTTATGTGACTGTAAATTGCAAAATGAAAAGAGGTTGCCCATTCAAATGGATACTATAACGTGATTAGTCTTAGATAACACTCCACAGATCGATTTTGATACAGCTTCAATGCCCATAAGTTTTTCTAAGTCTAAAACCCAACTACAGTTAACAGTGATGAGAAATCAGGGGCTGTGACATGCATGTTCCAGTATTGTTCGAACTAAGGCAATACAGAAGCACACCATCACTCATATTCTGTATAAGCCTGCCACATATACACAACATACATTCACAGAGAAAAAACCTTGACATTCTATAGTAGAGAAGACATTGTTTACTTGCCTGTAATTTGGGTCCCAGTCTCCTGGATCAGGCACTGATAAGGCATTATCCTGATTTTCGGGATGGGGTCCAGTACTGGAAGGGTTATACATATTGGACCGAAGGGATGAGCTTGAAATGTTTTGTGCAGAATACCCCTCACTATGATAAAAATTATTGATCCCATGCCCTTGCGCTTGTGATGAGGAAGAATCCTGAGACTGAGAACCTCCAGGATATCCAACGCTTTTTCTTCGGTTGAACTGACTGAATGCAGCCATTTTACCTAAAGGAGATCCGTGACAACTGTTTCTTACTGGAGATGTCGGACCATGGTGTCCAGGAGAGCCAGCAAAAAATTGATTGTTTGTATTCGGTGGAGTAAACTGTGACGGACTAGTGCCAAGGGGGAGAGGAGCAAAATTTCCAGCGGAGGGACTTGTGCCAAGGCCATTTCCATGTGGGTACTGCATAACCCTACGTCTGGCATCAGGACTAGTTCCAAGCATTGGGACACCACCTTTGTTTTGCATGTATAGGCCAGTATGATTAACAGGAGAATAATAGGCAAACATATTGCTGCCGTTCTCTCCATAGCTCCCGTAGCTATTTCCCTGAATAGTGCCATCATTGTAGCTACCATAGCTTCCGATACTCCCGTAACTATTTGCATGTGAATAAGGTATCATCTGAAAATGGGGACTATTTTGCATGGGCATTCTGGTTATCCCTGATGCCTATCAGAGAAATAAATTACTTTAAAAATGAGGTCCACAAAATACTTGAAGGTGTTACAAATTCTCTAAAAGAGACAAGAGTCATACATGAGGAGAAAGACCAGCGGCAAACCAGTGCCCTCCACCTGGATGATGGTCCACTTTGATATTTTGAGCAACATGCTATAAGAAAAAACGAAAAGATAACAAAAAAAAAATGAGTGAAAATAGAGGATTTTTTTCAAACGTCCTTCCTCAAGAAAGAGTCTCAATTTTCTTTAGCCATTTTTCTGCAAGATCTTCGAAAGAAGATTAAAATATGGTAAGAATGTGTGCTAGAAGAAAAAGTATCTTCAATCCATCTTATGATTGTTTGGTTTAGAAAATGATGAAGTAAAACTATCATTGGTATGACAATAAGGCCACACAGGAAGTTTGAGACGTGGGAAAGAATTTCATCCGACTCACCACATGAGGTGTTTCTGGAGGAGGGTTGTATGGGCACGTAAAAGGTTCCCCAGTGATAAAAGGGTGCTTAGCCGCCTAAAGAAATGAAAAGTAGATGTGTATCCATTATGAGTAGCAAGACAATATGAAGCCTTTAAAACAAGATATATAGATGACGTTAGCCAGGAAGTTCAATACCTGAAAAGGTGACCAACGTTTTGCTGGATCAAATTCAACAAGTCCTCTCAGAAAGTCAATAAGAGCTAACCGGATCTGAGTTTCTGTGATAGTTCGTGAGAAAAAAAGAACAGTCACCATGGATGATAGTCCAGTGATTATCCCGGGAAACTTGAGCATAATAGAGGATCCTGACTTTACCTTTGACTACATCGTCTTCAGGCAAGTTTATCTTGTAAGGATAGCCTTTAACAATTTCTTCAAGGTTCTTATGGCGGAAGTACTCTTTTCCAATTTCTGGCTTCTTCTTTTCTCTCTGAATTAGAAGTAAAGAACGAGACGAGTTATCCAGAGAAAAAATTACCGAACTCAAAACTTAATGACTATTTAGAATAAATTAATTTCCTCAGGTCATAATCTTAAGGCTTATTTGTTCACTAATGATATTATTGTCTTCCTCAGTTTTCAGTGCTCATTTTTATATAACTGTTTGTCACAGAGGTAAAGCAAGGATTACTTACAGCTTCAAATTCTTCTTCCGTCAGTGCCATATAAGCACTTTTGAGGCCACCATAAGTTCCACCATTCCCCAAATTGTGGACACTCCCAACACATTTAAAGAACTTATTTGTATTTTCTGCTTCCTTGAGCACATAATCAGGTGGCTGCTTCCTGAAAACAATTTGACATAACATCGAATCACAGCATAAAAAAGGCCACTGCAGATTAAGAGAAGGTCCTAGATATCTCGACACTAAAAAGACCAAGGGTGCAGACACCCAAAAATCCCCTGAACACTATATATGTAGACTAACTGCTCATTTATCAATTTCATAATAAAAGATCATACCCCAGTATTTCAATCATGCGCTTCAAGATATCAAATTCTGAAGCTCCTGGAAACAGTGGCAATCCAAGAAACAGCTCGGCCACAATGCAGCCAAAAGACCACATGTCGATAGCTGTAGTGTATCTATAGAGTGGTTAAGCCTCAACATAGAATCTCAACATACTTTAAGATACCATGTGCTATAGGAAGCAAAAAGCAAAAAACTATTGTTTGCAGTTAAACTAATGCGGGATAGGAAAGTAACAAATAGCTGGAACTATAGCAACTAAGTTACCGCAAGTAGGTTAAATAGATCAATAAGAGTCGCACACCAAGTAAGATTAATGTTAATACATGCTAAATAAGCAAATCTCCAAAGACAGTGAGACATTGCAGTACCAACGAATATGAGAAAATATTTTAACTTCGTTTATTATATTTACACTAAAAAGGATACCGGTACCCAAGTAAAACTTCTGGCGATCTGTAGTAACGACTCTGTAGAAAAATTAATTAGGCAACTTAATTCAATTGCTTGGTTTGACAAAATAGAACAGACAGATACATAGGAAGCAAGAGGAACCTGAATATATGAGTAAATAGTCTTAACTTCCATGCACGCCGATCCAAAGTCGATTATCTTAATTTCAGTTGGCTTCACACTGATGCAATTGAAAATAAATAAAAAAACTAATCAACTAAATTGAATTTACTGATTTCAGTTGGGTGTATAAGGTTGATGCTAGAAAGTAAACCTGGTACACAGCAGAATATTCTCTGGCTTCAGATCACAATGGATTATGCCAGCATCTTTCAAAAGAGCCAAACCAAGTAAGATCTATAGGACACCATAAGAAAACAGTTGATATAGTAAATTCGGACGTTAAAACAAACAAAATGGTGAAAACACATAACTAGAAATTTAAATACCTGCTTAGAAAATAGCTGGACAATGCTTAATGAGAGGCCTCTAAACTGATTTATCTTTATGAGCTCATACCTGAACCAGAAATTACCAAGGGCAAGTGAATTATTATTAACAAAAACTGTATACAGTTCGAACGAAAGAAATACGCAGGACAAACGTATAGTACGAAAGGAGAAGAATACTTCAGTTATACAACTTACAGATTCATGTCGAGAAGTTCAAAGCATATGCATAAATGACGTTGATGTAAGAAGTAGTCGTATATGCGAACAATATGGTGTTTATCCTCTGGATCATACTTCTTGTTTAGCTACACACTCGAGTAAAAAGTATGAGACAGAACTGAAACAATTTTGAATACCAGGTTCCAAGAATACTAAGACAAAGGATCATTCAAGTACAGAAGAATCCCATACCGTTGTCAAAATAGATACTTCAACCAGCGCCTGCTGATAGTATGCAGGCTTGTTTTTTATTACTTTTACAGCAACAAAGCTGTTTGTCTCAGGAACCCAGCATTTAGCAACCTGACCAAATGTCCCATGGCCAAGAAGATCTTTGACGATGTATCTAAGAAGTTAGACCACGAGTGAAAGCTTAATCAAAAAGGCATATTTTGTGAACAGAAAGTGGTTCAAATTTAATGCCTCTAACAACACAACAAAAGGAGGAACCATATCAGTGAAATGAAAACTGAGTACCAATAAGGCAATGACAAACCTATGCCGTGAATCTGAACTGCAGAAATCATCATTTACAGCCAGAATTAGGTCGGAGTTGACATTATCAAAGCCATCATTGAGCACACCAGCCGATGGAGTCGTCAAGTACCGCTTAGGATTCAACTCTCCTCTGTATTTGAACTGTGGATTGCATGTTTTGTATGTCTCAACCAAGCCCCTAGTTAGTCTCTCCACTACCTGCAAACGGAAAAATATATCCAAGCTAATTTGAGCACTGGAAAGTATTGCAACAGTGAAAAAATATCGGCTGTTACTATCTGAACGATAAAGTAAAGTCATGGCAAAAAGACAATAACATATACAAGTAATCATCCACTACATCTGTAGCAGCTACGAATAATGCACACTCGTTTGTTACAGTGACAAACACCGGGTAATGATATAATCCAATCATTCAACCAGGACCCTGGTAAACCACACAATAACAAAATGGGTAACATTTTGTATCACTTTCAGAAATAAGCTCTATCCCTAAACACATGAAAAGGTAGTAGATAACACTAACGAGATGATGCATTACCAGTGACATGTTTGTTGAACTATAATCCTTTATCTAATGTACTATGGTAAATGGACTGAGCTGTATGTGGAACTTGGCTAGAATTAAGGAGTAAAAACATCTTCTAAGGCGACTCTATCAAAGACCTTCTTTATTACATTACTACTGTAAGAGAATACCTAGTAGATTATCTGTAAGCGAGTGCATGCTAGGCTATTAGTAAAGACTGTCAAGCATTCCTGGACCTAGAGCTAGTTCTGGCAGCTTTACAAACAACACAGGCTTACTGAAAAAGCAATACTCACCGCCTTCTTCTTCACGGTAGAACACAAGGTCTCATCTTTAATATTATGTGGGAAATAACGCTTGAAAACTAGCTGAATTGGCTGCCACGGTGTTGATGCACTTCTAGAGCCAATCTCACGAGCTCCACCACCAATGTCATTCATGATCGGTACGAAACAAAGTTAGAATCCCCCAAAACCCCTCAATTGACCACACTAGACTTTCTCATTCACAACAGCTTGAGATCAATTACAATCACCAAAGCCTAAGAGCTCAGAAAACCAGGAGTTACGCGATGATTTAACGGAGAAACCCGATCGAGTCTAGTCCCATGCCCCTTTTCTTCATCAAATCAAACCCAAGTCAAACCCTAAATCGAACCATAGAACTATCGATTAATCAACCCAAAATGTAGAGAAAGATTCGAACTTTATGTCGTCGGAGGAAGACCAGGACCGGACAATTTCAACTATAATTCAGAGGAGAAATTGAAATTGGAGGAGACGAGAGGATCTAAAGCCCAATTGGTACGGTGGGATTGCGAGAAGGGAACGACAACAAAGAGATCGAGATGAAAATTGAAAGCTTTTGATTTTGATTGTTTCGTCTGAGGAAGATGAGAGTCGATGTGTTTCGTCTTCCTTCCAAACCACCACTCCTGATTTTTGTTCTTTCCTCTCCTTCCTTCCTTTTGTCTATTAACAAGGGTTGGGTTATTAATAATTCAATCCATATTACATCATTCAAATAATTTTTTGAGAAAATTACTATACTAATACAAAAAGTTGGGGGTAATGACTACACTAATACAAATCTTTTGAAAATGACTACCAGTGACAAATATGTCGATTGTCCTTGGTTGGTCATCACGACTTGACGGCAGTGTTAATGCCATTCTAAGTTCTGCAAATCGGGAAAACCTCCCCGTTCTAAATCCTGGCCAGGGTGTCTATATACACAAAACCTCTGTACCATGGTTTAGATTTCTACATGATCTTTTGCAGGCGATCCCAGATATTCTTCGAGAAGGATGGGTTCATCAGTGGCCGACATATCGGTTCATTCCCGCTCATTTTAAGGAACGATGGTTTCTTAAACTCGCTGTAAGCATCAATTATGTATTTATATTTCATTAAACAACAACACTAAGATTTTTTTTCATCTTCTGTTGGCCGAGAAACACATGGGATCCGAGGCACAATTATCTGGTCTGGACACATTTTAATCTGATTGCCAGAACTATGTTTCGATCTCAAATGCGGTGGTTGAGGAGGTCTTGGGCGCATGGTGGCCAGAAGCACGAGTGGATGCTAAAAAACGTTTGGCTTGCTCTTGTCGACATGTTTGAAGAGTTTGGGCCTGACAATTTCGGTTTCAGAATCTAGTTAGATCGTATCTCTTTATAAAATATTGTAATTCTCTTATATTTTGTCTTATAAAACTCAGCCACAACGTCTATTGTATCTCACCCACGACGATTAATATAACTCAGCCACAACTTTTTATAGTAATATAACTCTTTTACAACGTTTACTATAACTCAGCCACAACGTTTACTACAACTCAGCCGTCACGTTTACCAAAACTAAGCCATAACGTTATATAAAACTCAGCGACAACGTTTAATATAATTCAGCCATTTAGTATATTAATAATTGGACGTTTCGTCTTTCTTGAGTAGACTGGGTTTGTCTACTCATTATGGTGCGTCAAGTGTGTGGAAAAATACGTCTTAAACCGCATATCGAGGCCTTTTTAGTATCGAGACAATATACTTTTAAAAAATAATTTTGTTTTTTCTAACCACAACTCAGCAGTCACGTTTACCAAAACTAAGCCATAACGTTAAATAAAACTCAGCCACAAAGTTTAATATAATTCAGCCATTTAGTATATTAATAATTGGACGTTTCGTCTTTCTTGAGTAGACTGGGTTTGTCTACTCATTATGGCGCGTCAAGTGTGTGGAAAAATACGTCTTAAACCGCATATTGAGGCCTTTATAATATCGAGACAATATACTTTTAAAAAATAATTTTGTTTTTTCTAACCACAACTCAGCCGTCACGTTTACCAAAACTAAGCCATAACGTTAAATAAAACTCAGCCACAAAGTTTAATATAATTCAGCAATTTAGTATATTAATAATTGGACGTTTCGTCTTTCTTGAGTAGATTGGGTTTGTCTACTCATTATGGCGCGTCAAGTGTGTGGAAAAATACGTCTTAAACCGCATATCGAGGTCTTTATAATATCGAGACAATATACTTTTAAAAAATAATTTTGTTTTTTCTAACCACAACTCAGCCGTCACGTTTACCAAAACTAAGCCATAACGTTAAATAAAACTCGGCGACACCGTTTAATATAATTCAGCCATTTAGTATATTAATAATTGGACGTTTCGTCTTTTTTGAGTAGACTGGGTTTGTCTACTCATTATGGCGCGTCAAGTATGTGGAAAAATACGTCTTAAACCGCATATTGAGGCCTTTATAATATCGAAACAATATACTTTTAAAAAATAATTTTGTTTTTTCTAACCACAACTCAGCCGCTACGTTTACCCAAACTAAGCCGTAACGTTAAATAAAACTCAGCGACAACGTTTAATATAATTCAGCCATTTAGTATATTAATAATTGGACGTTTCATCTTTCTTGATTAGACTGTGTTGTCTACTCAGTATGGCGCATATCGAGGCCTTCACAATATCGAGACAATATTTTATTATTTTAATAAAATATTTTTCATGTTAGAAGTAACTGGATGTCCGAAGTAAATATTACCGTTTATGTAATTATTACAAAGAAAATGTTTTCTTCATCAAGCGTCTGTAAATATTTCGGAAAAACGATATGTGCTCCGGCTACCCCTTCGTAACTCTAAAGACCCGGATTCATTATAGTCCCTCCTGTAATATTGGTGACGTATGAATGTTTTGTAATCATAACTCAGTATTTACGTTTATTAACTCAGCCGTTTAACGTTTATTCTAACAAATCCGTAACTTTTATTAATAATGCAGCCGTAATATTAAATAACTCAGCCGTTATATTTAAATAAATCAACTGTAATGAAACAATAACTTATCTACAACGTGTATGTATCACTCAGCTGTATCATGTTAACACTAATGCAGCCATAACTTAAACAATATCTCAGCCGTAACTCAGAATAACTTAAACAATAACTCAGTCGTAACACAGAATAACTTAAACTTATCCATAATAAAGTTCTTCATTCAAAGCAAGGAACAAAGCAAGGAACATAGCAAAAAAAAATTCTGATACAATACATCTTCACCACTTCCTTGTGTCAGTAAACAAGCTAATCCGTTCAAAGTCACGGAAGAACAGCCACACCTCTCTGATCCACAAACAGCGGTTACACATGTTGTCATCTTTACTGTTATCAATGTGCCACAAGCAGATACATTGTCGCTTCACAAGACGAGTGCATTGACAGCTGTAGAACGACGGAACAGCAGATGAGATGAATGCCGCCCTCTTTGCGCGGAACTCGTCAGCATGCCACAAACTCCATCCCCATTTCACAGATCGCACTTGTTCCCTGATCCTCACAACCGATTCCCTTGGAAAACTAGCAAAATAGGAGTCATCATTCTAAAAGATTTTTCGAGTCATTGCGTGTGCATACTCAGCATGTTCATATCCTGCATCCGCTGCCAACTTCATGAGAGCAAGTCCCACTTCTTGAAGGTTAAATGTGTAGAAAAACTGTACACCCTGTATGTAAGGAGTGCTCGGATTTCTCTCAGCTAAGCAAGTTTTCAACAACTCTGGAGGCAAGATTCCCCAGGGAACGGATAACACATCGAAAAAATGGTATACCCTATGCCGCTCTGCTAACGCCTTCATCCACTTGCACGATGCTCTCAGGGAGTAGAGATTTTTAAAGGAGTTACCAGCCACACGTTCAACCACTAGAGCTTGCATTTCTTCAGGCATTTCAAGAATGGGGAAATTTTCCATTTTTTCTGTAATGTAGAGATGTGAAACTGTTTTGAATAGAGAGTAATTGTGTGAAAATAAAGAGTTGTAATTTTTACTGTTAGATAAGACATCCGTATTTATCTGAAATCGAACGGGTGTATTTATCGCGACGTTTAGTTGTTCAAGCGAGAATTTTCCATAAGATTAATGAAACCATTAAATCAGCTGTAATGAAACGAAATTCTAACAGAAACTCAGATGTAACGTAATTTTCATAAGCGACGTTTCATTTTTCAAGCGGGAATTTTGAAAATGAAAATTCCATAAGATTGATGAACCCAAACCTCAGCCGCAACGAAATTCACCAGAAAACTCAGCTGTAACATAATATTCATACGCGACGTTTCGTTTTTAAATTGGGAAAGTGCACATATAAATAGTTCCCTTCTCTTGCACATTTTCGTACACCATTCTAAACACATCAAAATTATGCAGGTTGTTCCTGATTATTAATGGAGGTTAGAGAACAGTGTTAATGCGATACTAAGCTCTGCTAATCGGGAAAACCTCCCCATTCTATACCCTGGTCCGTGTATCGTGCTTGACACAACCACCCCTACATGGTTTAGATTTTTAAGTGATCTCTCCTTGTTGATCCCGTCGATTCTAGCAGAAGGATGGGTTCATGAGTGGCCGACATATCGCGTCATTCCCGTTTATTTTAAGGAAAGTTGGTTTCTAAAACTCGTTGGAAGTACCGATATCGAATATGTGTTTATTCTGTCAACAAAAAACAACAACACTAATATGTGTAATCTCTTTTATAGCGCAAAAGCACGTGGAATCGAAGACATAATTTGACAGTTTGGACACATTTTAATCTGGTGGCCAGATCGCTGTTTCGTCTACAGATGCGTGAATTGCAGAGGTCCTGGGCGCATGGTGGCGACAAGCCGTCCTGGATGCTACCTAGAATTTGGTTTGCTCTCGTCGACATGTTTGAAGAGTTTGGTCCTGATAATTTTGGTTTTATAAATTGATTCGTTGTCTGTATTCTTTTTTTTTTCTCAGTGAAAAACTCAGCTTTTAAGAATTTAATAACTCAGCTGTCATTAAAGAAGTTAATTCAGGCGTATTGTTTGTTAACAATAACTCAGCCGGCTGTGAAAAAATAAGTTAACTCAGGCTAATCGAGACCATTATTATGCGTGTGAAAAAATTGAGGGCCATGTTAAAATCGAGACGCATTATAATGAATAAAAAAAACAATAAATTGTTGGCACGCATTCATCGAGTGATTATAATATCGAGAAAATACTGTTTAATATATACTTTATTCATAAACAAGAAACAAAACTAAACGTCAATGTTTCTATGATTTGGTAAATTTTAAAACATTTTATCACACCGTCTCATCAACCAGTAACAGTGATTGACAAAACAATTACAAAAAAAACATTGTCGGAAACGGAGAAGGAACCGCAAGGATACGAAATCGCCGTCGACATTGTATTTACTTCCTCTTCCTAAAAATAACTGTGACATCTCCGTTATCGTTATCGTTCGTTTGTATGAAATCGTCTTCGCCGCATTCATATCTACAAGTTCGTCTTTTCTGTAGGATGTCGCGACGTTAAATATTGATTTGGGGTTTTGTTTCGTCTGAGTTAGTACTGAGTTAGGGCTACGTTTCGAGTGAGTTAGGGTGTAGTTGTGATTAGGTTATTGTTGTGTTGTGGCTGAGTTATGTTTATGTTGTGGCAGAGTTATTGTCATGTTTTCCATGATTTATTGTTATGCTGTGTCTGAGTTATTTTAATGTTGTGGCAGAGTTGTTATATTTTCCTTGAGTTATTGTTATATGTTGTGACTGAGTTATTGTTTGTTTATTTGTTCAGATGGATGTTTCTGATGTTAAATCACGGGGTTACCCTCCAAGACTTTATCATGTAGGGTCTTCTAACCTAGAAAAGAAAGCAATTAATCACAATTTCCGTGCACGAGATTTACCTCATATTATAGAAACACTAGGAGGAGATGTATGGAAAGCACTGGTGAACTCTCCCATTGGAGCAGTTGCTAGGCTAGTTGAACGCCAAAGCGTGTGGGGTTTGGTAGAACAGTACACTATCTACTATGTAGACAGCTGCGAGTACATAGGAAGGATATATGGAGTCTGGTGGTTGATGAGCCTATCAGGTTTAGCTTGGTAGAATTTAGAGAGATAACTGGGTTAAACACTGGTCCATTGCCAACAGAAAGTTTTGAACCTGATCCTGATAAATACAAACCGTTTTGGGCGAAGCTGAAGGTGTCGTTTGGGAGGGGACCCACGTTGGATGAACTGAAGAAGTCAATAGAGGTCTGCCCGAGTTGGACATTTGAAGAGCGTAAATGGCTAGGGATATTAGTTCTTCAACACATGGTACTTTATTGTTTGCATGAGAATTCTAGGGTGCCATTTGAAAGTGCCAAAAGAGTGTTTGACGATGAAGCCATGAAGTCGTATCCATGGGGTCGGACTGCATGCGAAGTTCTCATTGACTCTATTAAAACGTTGGTTCCAGACGGGGGGTCATACACAATAAGTGGCCTAAAAGATTCGTTATTGATTTGGGCGTATGAATCCATCGTCTGCTTTGGCGAGTGTTTTGGGAGAGTGGTGAATAATGAAGACGTTCCACTTTTACGATGGGGTGTAAAGCGTACTCGTGACAATTTCGAAAAATTGTTGTCTACCGAGATAAAACAGCATAGCCAGGTAAGGTGTAATGCTGAGTTTTGATTTTTTGAAGGCTGATTTATTAGCCTTAATGTGATGTGGTCATCAAATCAGTAGCTGAACCAGAAGCTCATGAAGCCCTTCCAGATAGAGAAGAAGTCCGTCCTAAACAGGAAGCCTTTCCAGAAGAAGACGAAGTCCTTCCTAAACAGGAAGCCTTTCCAAAAGAAGAAGAAGTCTTTCCAAACCGGACCAACCAGGATATGTGTTCAGTCAAGACGATGTATCTCACCAACCCAGAGGAATTTAGACACGAGACCAATTTTCATGCGTTCTACACTCAACAAGGAGACAAGCCCAATTGGAAGCATCCCCAAAGCTACTCAGACCAGGAAGATATGAATTTTACAAACAGGAGGTTCTCCAGCCCATCCATCTGCGAGTATCCGAGTCTAAAAGATATTTCAAGCCCAACGACGAAGCGTTCTGACCCAAGCCAAATCATAGACTTCAAGAAGAATCTCTTAGCTTTCCAACTAGCTAAGAATGAGAAGAAATCTCCACTGATATTAGGAGATATGATCATTTCCCTAGAATGGGTCAACATGGTGCCATTTATGGAAAGTATGGCAAATACTTGGTTTCCTCATTGCCAAACCAAGACTTGGCGATCAGGAGAGATTATTTACCATCCAGAAGCTGCCTCAATATTCATTCCATGCTCCAACACCCAGTAGATCAGGCGGATCTACTCTTGCTTCTACTTGCCATCTTTGGAATCCTTTGCCATCAATTCCCAACAGCTACTTTTGAGCCAAGTCTACAAAGATTTCGACCAAGTATTCTACATTAAAGATGTTCCCAAGAAGCTTACCTATTCCCTCAAACCGTCTAGATACAAAACCAGAATCAAATCCCTTGAAGAAAGCTATTGGAACCAAGATATTCTCCAACGGCTAGTTTATCGGTTTCTTTTGTCAAATTTTGTTTCCTTTCTTTTCATATGACCGTTTG
The DNA here is from genome assembly GCF_000801105.2 of Raphanus sativus. Lineage (NCBI taxonomy): Eukaryota > Viridiplantae > Streptophyta > Magnoliopsida > Brassicales > Brassicaceae > Raphanus > Raphanus sativus. Next base: position 27,562,540 of record NC_079514.1, on the reverse strand, counting down.
GTCTTGTCCAAGGTCGTGCACTATATAAGCAGACCCATTTGTACATTTTAGAATCACCTTTCAATCTATAAGTTTATTCAATAAGAAATTCAGTTTCTTCTTCAAAGTGTGTCTTTGAGTTTGTTCTTGTCATTAGTTTCATTTGAGAGAGTCATTTGTTGCTATTGATTCGTAATTCTTAGGCTGTTGAGAGATTCAACATCCCCTGGACTTCACTGATTGAGAGAGTCGATCAAACCCAAGGATTGAGAGAGTCAATCAAAACTTCACCACCATCTCTACCAACATCCCACCTTCCGCAAGCTAAACTTGGAATCTGCTGATCATCAAGTGATCTAAAGTTGGAGTGATTCCAGTCTTACATCATCTGGTATCAGAGCTTCAAAAGCTCCTATCCATCAGGTTTTATCTATCCAATTCGTTTTTCATTTTATTTGCTTTTGTGTTCTTATTAAATTAAAAAAAAATCATAAAAATCGTTGTTGCTTTATTTCTGTTCTTGTTATTTGATTTCCAGAAAATTGAAAACCATAAAAAGTTTCTTTATGTTCTAGTTGCTGTTTTGATTCAGTTTATTATTCATAAAACCCATAAAAAAATTGTTATTTGCTTGAATTTTGTTTATTTCTGCCATTGTTGCTGATTTGTGTTCTTGCTGTTCTTGAGAAGGAATTAAGTGGTTTTGATCCACGAAATTCTTTTGAAATATCAGCATAGTTGTTTGCATTCATTCCCCCAGCTCCCATTGCCATATTTAAAATTTTGCATTTAGTTTATTCCCTAGTTTCCTTTTTCGGTTTGCTTGCATAAAAAATTTCTTTGTTTCTATAAATTTGAAAACCAAAATAAAAAGTTAAATTTCTTGTTTTTTTTTTGTTTATATATTTCGTGCATACCATATTGCTTGCATTAAAAAAATGGAAAAGAATATTGCATCATATTTATTTTACTTAATTTCTGTCCAAGCATATAGTTTAGCCATTGTTATTATTGTTTCACTTGTCTTTGACTCTTGAACCCATTAGAACATTTAACCCACGAGTTGTGTGTTATATCAGGAACCATGGGAGATGAAGAACAAAGTGATTGTGATTGGGAGCAACAAGAACAATTGTTCTCTGATGAAGAGAGTGGTTATGAAGAAGATCAGTGGACAGATGATTGTTCCAACACTGATTATGATGATGATCCAGATGGTGGAGAGCTTGAACCAGAACCACCAGACCATTATCAAGACAACACCAGCTCCGTAGACTGGTCTAGAGAAGAAGCTGACCAGAGAGATAACCATGAAGGCGAGTTGTATCAAGAGGAGACTGGATC